>NC_072468.1:27946648-27956648 GCF_027596085.1 Anoplopoma fimbria | reverse complement strand
ATAGACTACGTTTGTAGGCCACCTGTAGTTTATAGACTACGTTTGTAGGCCACCTGTAGTTTATAGACTACGTTTGTAGGCCACCTGTAGTTTATAGACTACGTTTGTAGGCCACCTGTAGTTTATAGACTACGTTTGTAGGCCACCTGTAGTTTATAGACTACGTTTGTAGGCCACCTGTAGTTTATAGACTACGTTTGTAGGCCACCTGTAGTTTATAGACTACGTTTGTAGGCCACCTGTAGTTTATGGACTACGTTTGTAGGCCACCTGTAGTTTATAGACTACGTTTGTAGGCCACCTGTAGTTTATAGACTACGTTTGTAGGCCACCTGTAGTTTATAGACTACGTTTGTAGGCTATCTGTAGTTTATAGACTATGTTTGTAGGCCACCTGTAGTTTGGACTACGTTTGGGTTCTATGATGTCCATCAGTGACAGTAGTTCTCTCCTTTAAAGGGTTCTGATGCTTCACATCGTTAATCTGTGGACTGAAAACATGTTGACATCAAGGTGGAATCAGGCTTTCTAAATAAATAACCTTATTTATTATGATAATAATAATAAATTATTATTATTATTATTATTATTATTATTATCAGCCAAATCAATCTAATGTCAAATCTTACATTCACACAGGAAATAAGAATTTTCTACAAACGTGGTGTTTGTTGTCTAAACTAAGAGCCAATCAGCTCTCTGATCAGAGACAGCAGGCGTTTCCCATCATGCACTGGGCCATGCAGTCGGCTCTAACACCTGCAGCCGCCTCCTCTCTGACGTCATCGTTGAACACGTGTTCATGACGTCAGAGCAAGTCGGGATCAAGTCGGACACAAATCTACCCAACATGCATTGCGCGGTGATCGATTCTGATCAGGATGATCGTCTCCAACGAACCTGTTGTGTCTCTGATTTCACGGCTCATCATCACCTGGCTGCTCCGGTGTTTCCATAGCGACGGCCTCTGACCTCTCGAGACTCGCCACCTATTCTCCCTCTGCAGCGATTATCAGGACATAAAAATGAACAATAGAAAGTCATAACAAATGATGAAAACTCAAAGTATAGTCGAAAAAGAGGCACCGATGAAGTGACAAAACATACTGAGAACAACTCATTGAGAAATGTTCATAATAAATCAAACAATATGAAAATCAAACATTAACACAAGTTAAACACGTAAACTTCATTGATAGATTCAGATCTCGTTGAATCAGAGTCGTGTTCCTGAAGCCTTCTCTTCATTAAAACCTTTCTGTCGTTGACTCTGTTTCACTGTCACTTCCTGTTTGTTTACAGTGAAGTCCAGAAATAAACACACATCTGTCTCAAAGCGTCTCGGTTTCTTCCAGGAAGTCTCCTCTGATCTGAGGTCAGCTCCACCTCTACAATTACACTTTATTTTGGAAACCTGCTTCCTGTTCTGGGAACCTCCATCCCGACTGGAACCAGCTGAGATGATTAAATGACTTGTTCATTGTCTGCTCTGCTGTGTTCACTAAAAATGAGCACTGGACTGCAGCATGCCGTGACCTTTGACCTCCTGTCAGTCTGCAGCGCTAACGTAAGCGTTAGCTTGCTAATTCTAAAAATAGAAACAGATTCTGACCAATCAGAGTGAAGAAGGACTGCAGCTCTAAAATAAACAGAAGAAGAAGAAGGAGAAGAAGGGGGTGAGAGGTGACGGTACCGTGAATAGTTGGAGTAAACAACAGAGTCAGATTACACACACACACACACACACAGACAGACACACACACACACACACACACACACACACACACACACACTCTGACTTTCAGTAATTCATGGAGGATTAAGAATCAAACTAACAAAATGTCCTAAAGCGTCTTCCCGTACCAAATGTGTTCTACTACGCATTAAATGTATTCTTGTTTAAAGTTGTGTCACTTTAAATGTCCTACTTTCTTAAACCTCAGACTGAACTCTGACCTTTAACGCGCTCCTATACAGCAGGAGAAAAGCTGTTAAAGTGAAGTCAGAGCTTCATGTGTCAGAGCTGCATTCTCTCTGCTGTCCACCAGGGGGCGACTCCTCTGGTTGTATAGAAGTCTATGAGAAAATGACTCTACTTCTCTCTTGATTTATTCCCTCAGTAAACATTGTAAACATGAGTTTATGGTCTCAATCTCTAGTTTCAAGTCTTCTTCAATACAGCATGATGTTCATTTAGTAAATGATGCTCCATTTAGAGTCAAACAGACCATAAAGCAGGGGATGCTTTAGGGCGGGGCTACACACTGATTGACAGGTCGACACCAGAGACGTATACGGCGTCTCTACGTCACTCCTCCTCACTCCATATATGGTCACTTCCTGTTTAGCGGTTGATCCCAATATAAAGAAGTGAACAATAACTTTATTACACACAATACATCATACATGTATTTAATACTGTCCCGTATTATCTTTATGATAAACTAACATGATGATGCATTATTTTAATATTATCCTTATATATTGTCAGTCTTCAGTCAAACACACTGACACAAACTTAATGGTTTAACTTGATTCTGATTTATTGATTGAGTAAAAAAATATACATGTTCTCTTATTTACATCATATATACAATTGAAACTGTTTAGTAGAAAAACAACCAACTGACTGAGTCACAACAACGACACATTTCACAACGAAACGGTTTCCTCTGGATAAAAATCCACAAAATAAAGCATCAAACCGCGCTGAGTCACTGTCGGGAAACTGCTGAGTCACTGTCGGGACATTTCTGAGTCACTGATAAGAAACTGTTGAGTCATCAGGACATCACGTCAGCGTCACGCAGCTCCGTGCTGCAGTCCTGAGATTGACAATTCACTCCGGTCCGGTCCGGTCCGACAGGGTGGAGGGACAGTTTGAAACAGGAAGTCCTCAGAAGACCTGGACCTCCTGAGGAGGGTTAACGCTGTCCTGATCGACCTGAAGACAACAAACAGAAGATCATAAAACCAAACTATCTCTTCTTTATCTCATTTTAATTCATTCATTCAATACCTCCCGTCCTCAGAACCCCTCAGACTGGACTGTCAGCTGGACTCACCTCGCTGTAGGCGGGTGGGGGGGCGTAGTACAGTTCAGGTGGTCTCAGGAAGAGCCCCCCTCGTCGTCCTCGTCCTCCCCCGTCGTAGTCCCGGAGCAGAGGGGTGAGGGGGTCTCCCAGCCGGGGGATGTGACAGTAGCTGGGGGGCGGAGGGGAAGGAGGACCAGCTGCTCAGGGATCCGGCCTGGCTGCTCACGCTGCTGGTCCTGCTGCCCACGCCGCTGAGCGGAATCGTACCGATGACCAGAGGCAGCTCCAGGGTCAGCTTCTCACTGCCGGGGATGTGCAGGTAGATCTGGAGGGGGGGGGGGGGTAATGTCTAATATCTCATATCAACATGTTTCATTCTAAAGCATCTCATCAGACAGTTCACGTCTAATCTCAATAGATTTGTTTTCAGCTTGATTTATATTTCATGTTGTCTGATATCGTTCATCATATTTCATATTTTAAGTTTATCTTATCTCCATTTTTCTTTAATATTTTGATCTGCTCTCCTCTCATCTTGTTTTATTTCATCGGTTATCTTTAGTACCATCTCCGTTACCCCGCCTCATCACATGACCTCTATTTGACCTACGGTGACATCATCATTGTGACTCACCATGAGGGCGTAGTCCACCTTGATGATGTCACAGCCGAGCAGCGACGGCCTCAGTTTGGGGACTCGGAGGCTCCTCCCCTGCCACATGTCACACATCCCAGAGATGATGTGGTTTCCTCGAACCGCCGACAGTTTCTGACGCAGCTCCTGAACAGAAACAGAGCGAGGTCAGAGGTCAGAGCGGGGTCAGAGCGAGGTCAGAGGTCAGAGCGGGGTCAGAGCGAGGTCAGAGCAGGGTCAGAGGTCAGAGCGAGGTCAGAGCGAGGTCAGAGCGGGGTCAGAGGTCAGAGCGAGGTCAGAGCGTTCCAGACAGGAAGACGTCACGCCGCCGGCCGTCACCTTGATGTGTCCGCCGGCGCTGTACGAGTGTTTGGCGATGATGGCCGCCTTCGGTACGACGATGCGAGAGCAGGTGTTCTCAAACTTGGCGTTGATGTGGATCTCTTCTCCCTCACAGAAGCCCTTCCTGTCGATCTGAGCGCTGATGGACACCTGACCGTCGGGGATGAACATACAGGTGACCTTCTTCTGTTTGGAGGCCGCAGACGGAGCCTGAGGACATTTAAAATATCTAGAATTAAAAATACTATTCATCTATTCATCATTCTGTAAATCAACTTCTTCTTTTAGTCAAAAACCTCCGACTACTAAGGGTCTAGGGCTTTTATTGTGAAAGGTAAGAACTGAAGGAGTGGATCTGGTCTGAACTGAAAGAAGTAATAAAGTTTGACTGGAGGCCTCCGATGAGATATAAATATAAATGCATATATATATTAATATCAGTACAAATATAAATACATAAATATAAAACATAATATATATTAATATAAATATCAGTACAAATATAAATACATAAATATAAAACATAATATATATTAATATTAATATCAGTACAAATATAAATACATAAATATAAAACATAATATATATTAATATAAATATCATACGAATATAAATACATAAATATAAAAATATATATTAATATCAGTACAAATATAAATACATAAATATAAAAATAATATATATATCAGTACAAATATAAATACATAAATATAAAAATAATATATATTAATATTAATATCAGTACAAATATAAATACATAAATATAAAACATAATATATATTAATATTAATATCAGTACGAATATAAATACATAAATATAAGTGTTTAGTTTGTTGAGTTTTCTTTTCTAACGTGATCAGAAGTTTACTGAACTGATTTTGTCAAACACAATATTTCAGTCAGCTGATGGATTAATGATCACTGATCTCTTTCATGAGCTAATGATCATCTTCATATATGTTCTGTTTTTTTACCAGCAGGTCGGGTCGGTTGATGTCCAGCGGCTCCTCCACCTCAAACTCCCTCTCACACTGCAAAGCATTCTGGGAAGGGCTGTCCAGCACGGCTCGCACGTAGTAACGGACGTAACCGAACTTCCCTTTATAGGACAGAGACCAGATGGCTGAAACCAGATCAGAGGACACGTCACGATCAATAAGTGATCAGAGTCTGTGATCAATAAGTGATCAGAGTCTGTGATCAATAAGTGATCAATAAGTGATCAGAGTCTGTGATCAATAAGTGATCAGAGTCTGTGATCAATAACTGATCACATCATTCAGAGTCTCACCCGGCTGCAGGAAGCTCGAAGCCGAACTGGAAGCTGTATGTTTTATCAGGAAGCAACAGGAAGTAACCGTCTGAATCTGAGGACAAAGACACAGACGTAATGAGAGACAGACAGGTAGAGAGAGAGAGAGAGAGAGAGAGAGAGACAAGTAGACAGGTAGACAGAGAGAGACAGACAGAGAGAGTTAATATATTTAATAAACATATATTTATTAAATATACATTTATTAATATTTGTATTAAACTTAGATTTATTAAATATACATTTATTAATATTTTATTAAGCATGTTTATTAATATTTGTATAAACATATATTTATTAATATTTGTATTAAACATATATTTATTAAATATACATTTATTAATATTTCATTAAACATTTATTAATATTTGTATAAACATATATTTATTAATATTTTATTAAACATATATGTATTAAATATATATATTTTTATATTTCATTAAACATATTTATTAATATTTTTAAACATATATTGTATTAACATATATCTATTAAATATACATTTATTAATATTTTTATAAACATATATTTATTAAACATATATTTATTAATATTTTTAGTAAACATATATTTATTAAAAATACAGTTATTAATATTTTATTAAACATATATTTATTAATATTTGTATTAACACATATTTATTATATTTTTATTAAACATATATTTATTAAATATACATTTATTAATATTTTTTATAAAACATATATATTAAATATACATTTATTAATATTTGTATTAACATATATTTATTAATATTTTTATTAAACATATATTTATTAAATATACATTTATTAATATTTTATTAACATATATCTATTAAATATACATTTATTAATATTTTTATAAACATATATTTATTAAACATACATTTATTAATATTTTTAATAAACATATATTTATTAATATTTTTATTAAACATATATTTATTAATATTTTTAAACATATATTTTATTAACATATATCTATTAAATATACATTTATTAATATTTTATTAAACATATATTTATTAATATTTTTATGAACATATATTTATTAAACATATATTTATTAATATTTTTATAAACATATATTTAGTAAACATATATTTATTAATATTTTTAGTAAACATATATTTAGTAAATATACAGTTATTAATATTTTATTAAACATATATTTATTAATATTTGTATTAACAAATATTTAATAATATTTTTATTAAATATACATTTATTAATATTTTTATAAAACATATATATTAAATATACATTTATTAATATTTGTATTAAGATATATTTATTAAACATATATTTATAAATATTTTTATAAACATATATTTATAAATATTTTGAATAAACATATATTTATAAATATTTTGAATAAACATATTTATAAATATTTTGAATAAACATATATTTATTAATATTTTTATAAACATATATTTATAAATATATTTGAATAAACATATTTTATAAAATATTTTTATAAAATATTTTATTAAACATATATTTATTAACATATTTTTATTAAACATATATTTATTAATATTTTTATAAACATGTCTTTATTAATAAATATAACATGTCTTTATTAATAAATATAACACGTCTTTATTAGACATGTTATATTTATTAATAAACACATGTTATATTAATAAATATAACATGTCTTTATTAATAAATATATATGTCTTTTTAATAAAGACATGTTATATTTATTAATAAACACATGTTATATTTATTAATAAAACATGTTATATTAATAAATATAACATGTCTTTATTAACATGTTATATTAATAAATATAACATGTTATATTAATAAATATAACATGTTAATAAACACATGTTATATTAATAAATATAACATGTTATATTTATTAATATGTTTATTAATAAATATAACATGTTATATTTATTAACATGTTATATTAATAAATATAACATGTTATCTTTATTAACATGTTATATTAATAAATATAACATGTTATATTTTTAATAAAACATGTTATATTAATAAATATAACATGTTATCTTTATTAAACATGTTATATTAATAAATATAACATGTGTTTATTAACATGTTATATTAATAAATATAACATGTTATATTTATTAATAAACACATGTTATATTAATAAATATAACATGTCTTTATTAACATGTTGTATTAATAAATATAACACGTCTTTATTAACATGTTGTATTAATAAATATAACACGTCTTTATTAACATGTTGTATTAATAAATATAACTTGTCTTTATTAACATGTTATATTAATAAATATAACATGTCTAATAAAGACATGTTATATTTATTAATATAACATGTCTTTATTAATAAATATAACCTGTTAATAAAGTATACACATATGTCTGTCTGTCTCACGGCCCGGCTCCGGCTCCGTACCCGCAGACAGCTGCTCCTCCAGCCGCAGGTGCTCCTCGTGCTTCAGGTACTCCACCTCCTGCATCCGGGTCCTGCGCTGCTTCCGGCCGCGGTGCTCCACTCGTGCGCATCCGTTGGCGGAGAGGCAGAGCGCGGCCACGCTGCAGCGGCGCGCCGCCGTCAGCCGCACGGAGCCGCTCAGCCGGTCCCCGCTGCGGAACACCGGGCCGGGCTGCGAGAACAGCAGCTGCATGCTGCCGAGCGGGGAGCGCAGCATGGCGGAGCCTGTGGGCTGTGTGAGCCGCTCAACGCGTCCCGGGGCTTTATAGCGGCGGGCCCGGTGTCCCGTTACCCCGTTACCCCGTTACCAGCAGCAACACCAACGGCCCGCCGGAGGACCGAGCTCCCTGATTGGACGGCTCGGCCGGTGTCTGGGGGAGGCAGCCAATCAGAGCGCAGAGAGGACGCGTGGCCAGCTTGTGCCGCTGGAGGGGGGCGGGGCCTGTAGCTGGCAGGCCATAAATAAGAGTGAGAGTCATGAGAGTGAGAATAGAAACAGAGCAACAACAATAACAGAGTGATCAGAGTGAGACATTAAACAGAGCAACAACAATAACAGAGTGATCAGAGTGAGAGATTAAACAGAACTACAACAATAACAGAGGAACAGAGATTAAACAGAAGCAACAATAACAATAACAGAGGAGTGATCAGAGTGAGAGATTAAACAGAGCAACAACAATAATAGTGATCAGAGTGAGATTGCAACAACAATAACAGAGGAGTGATCAGAGTGAGAATAGAAACAGAGCAACAACAATAACAGAGTGATCAGAGTGAGAATAGAAACAGAGCAACAACAATAACAGAGGAGTGATCAGAGTGAGAGATTAAACAGAGCAACAACAATAACAGAGCAACAACAATAACAGAGGAGTGATCAGAGTGAGAGATTAAACAGAACTACAACAATAACAGAGTGAGAATAGAAACAGAACAACAACAATAACAGAGTGATCAGAGTGAGAGATTAAACAGAGCAACAACAATAACAGAGTGATCAGAGTGAGAATAGAAACAGAGCAACAACAATAACAGAGTGATCAGAGTGAGAGATTAAACAGACCAACAACAATAACAGAGGAGTGATCAGAGTGAGACATTAAACAGAACTACAACAATAACAGAGTGATCAGAGTGAGAGATTAAACAGAACTACAACAATAACAGAGGAGTGATCAGAGTGAGAGATTAAACAGAGCAACAACAATAACAGAGGAGTGATCAGAGTGAGAGATTAAACAGAACTACAACAATAACAGAGGAGTGATCAGAGTGAGAGATTAAACAGAGCAACAACAATAACAGAGGAGTGATCAGAGTGAGAATAGAAACAGAGCAACAACAATAACAGAGGAGTGATCAGAGTGAGACATTAAACAGAGCAACAACAATAACAGAGGAGTGATCAGAGTGAGAGATTAAACAGACCAACAACAATAACAGAGGAGTGATCAGAGTGAGAGATTCAAGTTTTAGTCTTAAGTTTTATTGAAAGGGCCGACATTTAATTCTGAAGGATATTTTAATGTGCTTTAATGTGGTGTTTCAGAACATTAGGGACGCTGTGAATCTGAATATTTTGGTGTCAAAATAAAGAAGGTATTAGTAAATACATATATAAAATACACGTAAATCCATAAACTGAAAACACAAATGTCTTTTAGCAGAGTTGAACAAAGCTTTTATAAAAGACAGGAAGAAAGAAAAAGACGGAAATTGACTAAAAATAATGTGTAAACAGTTTCATTTTTTAATCATTATATATATTTTACAGACTGATTCATGGAGTCCACTGGTGATGATGTAAAGTTGTGTGCTTTTTATTTTTCATCAAACATCTTCAGGATCAGATTGTTTACGTAGGAAAACAGTAAAAATGTAAAAATAAATCAAGTCTAGTGTAGTTTTTAAAAGGTTTGATCGAGGCTTTTGTTACTGGTGCATGTTGGTGTAACAGGTAAAACATCTGTTCAATGTCATCAAACTGTTAAAGTCCGAGAATAACTTCTATATATTGTTTACATGATTCAGTAGCTTGTACAAGGTTCAGGTTCTACAGTCCTGAACCAGACACGTGGTGTTGAACACCTGCTGAGGCTCCACAGGTAGAAACACCTGAGTCTGAAGCTTTAACTTACCCCCCCATATAAAGACCGTATAAATAAACCCAGAGTCTTGTGTTTGTTCTGTACAGGCAGGAGGTCAAAGGCCATCAGGATGAGAGGCTCATGGTGACCTTTGACCTTTTAG
>NC_072468.1:27936648-27944148 GCF_027596085.1 Anoplopoma fimbria | reverse complement strand
GGAGAACCTCCTCCAGCGGCGCCCCATGGTGTCCACCTGGTCCAGCTCCATCAGACCCTCCGTCTGCTCCAACGGGCTCCTGGCCACCTCGCCGTCAACGGCGTCAGCCCCCGTCATCCGGGGGAGGTCATCTGTTCAGGGAGAGAGGTCAGAGGTCAGAGAGAGGTCATCTGTTCAGGGAGAGAGGTCAGAGAGAGGTCATCTGTTCAAGGTAAGAGGTCAGAGAGAGGTCATCTGTTCAGGGAGAGAGGTCAGAGAGAGGTCATCTGTTCAGTGAGGGGTCACAGGTCAGAGAGGTCAGTTAGAGGTCATTGAGAGGTCGGAGGTCATCAGTCTCCCGCCTGTCTCACCCTCCCACTCCAGCTCGTGGTTGAAGTCCGGCAGCGTCCCCGTCTCGCTGCCTGACGGCGTCTCCAGAGCCTCCAAGTTGATCTCCATCGACGGCGTCTCCTCGGGCGTCGCCGACAGCGCGGCGGCGGAGAAGCCGTCGTTGCTCCGGTCTCCGTGGCTCAAACTGAGGCTGAGCGATGGGGCCACCAGGCGCTTCTTAGCCCCGCCCTCATAGGCTCCTGATAGGGCGAGGCTGGTGGGCGGGGCTGAGGGGAGAGGAGGGGGCGGGGCAAGAGGACCATGTGATTAGACTTTAAATCTTAAAATTAAATCTTTTGACTTTAAATATTTAAGTTCCCGTTTCTTTTTGGATAAAAACTAGAAGAGAGTTCTGAGGTCACCTGGTTGCTTCTTGTCACCTGACGGACTCTCTGCCTCCTCTGGACTCCCACAATCCTCTGGGAGAGGCCTGGATCACAGAGACGGAGTCGTTATTAAGGGTTGTTCAACACGTTTTACACACAAACATCAGTTCCTGGTTCGTCTTCAGTCTGTGAAAACTGTCTGATGTTAAACTTGTATTAAAAGTTTAGTTATAACATATCTTCTATGTTAGTAGAAGAGTTACCCCCCCCTCGGAAGCTCCTGAAACGGCTCCATTGAATTCTCTCCTTCACTTCTGTAACTTTATGAGGTCACAATGTAACTTTATGAGGTCATAATGTAAGTTGAGTTATATCTTGATTAGCGTAACACTAGCGTAAAGCTAACATTATGCTAACAAGATTCAAAGTCAAAGTCAGGAAACCTCCAGTCTGCTGGTGGAAACCGTTTTAACCTTCCAGCTTATCCAGAGATAAGAAGAACTTCATCATGAGACTCTTTGACATGAAACAGTTTCATCTGTTAACAACAAGGTTTTCACATAAAAGGAATTTACTCAATAAACTTGGTGAAAGAAAACAAAAAGAAAAGTACTGCAAGAACATTTTACAATAACAACCTGTAAAATATCTGTTTTAGTCTTTAATAAAGTTATTAATGGAAGTAAACGTTAGTGATCTGTTTCTGACCAGGGGAATCCGTCGTCCTGCCACTCCTCCCTCAGCTCCATGTCCTGGATGTTGGGGGGGCCCAAGGCCCCGACAGGAGCCCTGCAGAATCATCAATTCATGTTTTATAATTGCTTCGTTTGAAAATAATTCACAGTTAATGACTTTACCTGTTACACGTAGACAAAGTGAACAAACAGGTGAACAAACAGGTGTGACGAATTACAGCTGCACATATCTCACCTGTGACGCAGACCAACCTCTCTAACTGTTAAAGTGTTTAAGGTGGAACAGAGGGAAAAATGAAATTGAATAAAATAATAATATGTAAAGTTAACTCAGAGTTGCAGACTTAAAAACTGTCTAGTAAAATAATCATTATGACAATATAATAAATGATACTTTAAGTTCTAAATTCAAGTTATTTAAGTAAAATGAAATATGTATTTACGAAAAAATGACTGTTGATGCAGCAAAAGGTTCATTATTATTACATATAATATTATTGGAATATAATAACTGATGTATCAACATGTAGAGAAACTAGTTTATTCTGCCACTGTGTGTCAGCTATTCTATTAATGAAGTTTATATATAAAATGTTCAAATGTAAGGTTATAGCATGTTTGACAAAAATAAAATGGAAATAATAAAGTGAACTATAATACCTCACATTATAGTTAATAACAGAACTGTAGTAAAGGTACTCTTTAGTTCATTAACTCTGCTCTGCTCTTAATGTGAACAGAAGACACTTAACTGGAAAAACTGCAGAATCAACAAGTAACAGACTCACTAACAGAGTCCTCACAAGACTGTAGAAACACACGTGTCCTCACAAGACTGTAGAAACACATGTGTCCTCACAAGTCCTCACAAGAAAACACACGTGTCCTCACAAGACTGTAGAAACACACGTGTCCTCACAAGACTGTAGAAACACATGTGTCCTCACAAGACTGTAGAAACACATGTGTCCTCACAAGACTGTAGAAACACATGTGTCCTCACAAGACTGTAGAAAACACACGTGTCCTCACAAGACTGTAGAAACACACGTGTCCTCACAAGACTGTAGAAAACACACGTGTCCTCACAAGACTGTAGAAACACATGTGTCCTCACAAGACTGTAGAAAACACACGTGTCCTCACAAGACTGTAGAAACACGTGTCCTCACAAGACTGTAGAAAACACACGTGTCCTCACAAGACTGTAGAAACACGTGTCCTCACAAGACTGTAGAAAACACACGTGTCCTCACAAGACTGTAGAAACACACGTGTTCTCACAAGACTGTAGAAACACACGTGTCCCCACAACAACATGGATACCCCTCCCCCCCACACACACGCATAGAGCTATCAGAAACATCTCTGATTTCCTGCATTCCCTCTGAAACCAGACTCCATTCACGTTTCTATCATTTTAAGCTCCTTCCTGGTTTTCCTGTTGAACAAAAGGAAGCAGTCAGGTGACTCTCACCTGTCACCTGTGGTCAGGTAACACTCTTCAGTTCGGCATGCCGTCGGGATCCAGCGAGCAGCTTGCAGTTAAAATGTGAATCAGATGTGACCAAACGAACCTGCCTGACTGCTCTGATTCAGATTGTTCACAGAGACACACCTGAGCAGGTGAGGAGGGGCGGGGCTCTATTGTTCCTCTGTTTGTTGTTACTGGGGCAGTTTTATCTGACACACCCACCCTGCAGGTAACCGCTCTATGTGTGTGCTCAGGTCACAGGTAGAGGAGAGCAGGTGTGCAGCAGAACGTGAGGGGGGGGGGGGGTTAAGTTTCCACTGTGGTGCTTTCAAGGTCAGACTGGGAAAGTCCAGAACTCTCAAAAGGTTTCTGTGTTCTGTTTTCACCTGTCCAGGTGATCTTTAGGAGGTTCCAGGGTCCTTGAGGAATTTTCAGGGTTCTTGGTGGGGTTTTCCATGGGTGCTTTAAAATGTTCCACCAGGGGTTTGAGGGTTCCTGAAGAGGTTCCAGAGGTTCTGGAGTCCCCAAAGTCCTCAGGACCACGTAGTGACTCCTCCTTCTTTAATCGTCACCTCTGGAGGTTCCAGGATGCTGGACTCAGTTCTAGTTCTTCATTTGGATTAAACCTGAAAAAGGTTCCCGGTGTGTTTGAGGAGGATCCAGGTAGAAGTGGCTCAGACCTGAACGGTTTTACAAAGCTCTGTTTTCAGTGACCTAAAACCATCCGTTTGGGTATCGAACAACATTTACATTCACTGAGGTCCACTGAGGTCCACTGAGGATCTCTGAGGTCCACTGAGGTTCTGTTCCATCAGATGACGTTCAGTTTCATTCAGTTACTACGAGGAACTCTCATGTGGTGTTGGTTCTGCGGGATAGAGGAGGAAATAGGAGGAGGAAGAGAGAGGAGAGGGAGGAAATAGGAAAGAGGAGAGGAGAGGAGGAGGAAGAGAGAGGAGAGGGAGGAAATAGGAAAGAGGAGAGGAGAGGAGGAGGAAGAGAGAGGAGAGGGAGGAAATAGGAAAGAGGAGAGGAGGAGGAGGAGGAGGAAGAGAGAGGAAATAGGAAAGAGGAGAGGAGGAGGAGGAGGACTCTGCTGCTGCCGGGAGCTGAGCTCTCCTCCTCCCTCCGGAGCTCCTCCTGTTTGAATAACCTTTATTGGACAGAGCTGGGTCCAGTGTTTTCATTGATGTAAATAAAGGTTTAAAAAGATGAAATCTGTTCATCTCTGTAAACATCTGATCAGGTCGTCATGGAAACAGCAGCTTCCTGTCACTACCGGACCAGTTCACTGAGGAGGTTCTGATCCAGGACCTGAACCAGGACCTGGACCAGAAGAGACCTGAGCAGTCACAGCAGACAGGAAGTCAGCTGACATCACTTCCTGCTGACCAGAAACACTCATCGAACAGCGACCGCACCACAGCGACCCCTTCACTGACGGCTCCCAAAAACTAAAACACCACCGGAAAACTAAACTTCCTCTTTTTGCAGGAACAGGAAACACACATACACACACACACACTCTCTCTCTCACACACACACTGAGACCCGTCTGTAACGTTTGAATTTGAACGTACCTGTCCGTGTGAGCGCCGGGGGAGCTCATGATGTCACAGTGATGTCACAGCGTGTTCTGACCAGCATTTGTGAGCGTCTGGACGTCTCTGTGTGTCTTCCTCTCTCTCTGGCGGAGTTCCCACTCCGACTCAATGTGTCTCTCCCTCTCTCTCTCCGACAGGTTCGGCTGCATTTCACAGCAGAGCCTCCGTCTGATTGGTCGACACTCACCTGCTCTGTGCAGACAGGTGAGGCAGCAGGTCAGCTTCACTCTGACTTCATTAATATTAACCAATCGACTGCTGAGGCTATTTAAAGCATGAGGAAGTGTCCGGTGTCCTCAGGGTCCTACTGTCCACCTGATTTACCTTCAGTTTAACATCAACATCATGTTTGTTATATTGTATTATACAAAAAAAAAAAATAATATATATATATATATATATACACAGTACTGTTTGGACAGACCTTCTCATTCAATGGTTTTTCTTTATTTTTTTCTACATTGTAGATTAATATTGAAGACGTCCAAACTATGAAGGAACACATATGGAATTATGTGGTAAACAAACAAATGCTCAACAAACCAGAATATGTTTTATATTTTAGATTCTTCAAAGTAGTTGAATGAGAAGATGTGTCCAAACTTTTGACTGGTACTGTAAGTATATATATATACAAACATATGTATATGCATGTATTTATATATACATTACTTAAGGCAACAGATCAGCTGAAACAAACCCATGTTCAAAAAAAACTTCATCTTGTCACTTCCTGTTTATTAGTTTCACAATAAAATCCCTCCAGTGGTTCAGAGTCTCTTCACTGAAACACTTGTGAAACAAACAGGAAGTGTTTGTCAAAAACGATCACATGACCACAAACAGGTTCAGGTGTGACTTTTATTTTAACAGACAGAATTTCATCTCGTCGGAGCTCCGCCCTTTAACCTTTATTTAGACCACGCCCACTGAGAATAGTGGACTCTGATTGGCTGAAAGGAGTGGATGCACTTCTAGTCACCCCACAGAATAACACCTGTGACTCAGGTGTTGGATCCTAACTAGAGAGACGTCAAGGTGAAACCTCTAGTGAGATGACCCATGACATCACAGCTGGGTGTGGCTAAAGGTGCAACAGAGCGTTAACAGCGATGTTTCTCCTCAACATGTGATCCAGATCAGAGATCCAGATCACATTATCAGACCAGGTGTGGACGACGTCACAGACGTCTCATTTCATACAAACAATAACGTGCAGAAGAAGAATCTTTTCATTTGCTTTGATTTTTATTTTGAATCCACAGTTTGTGTTTTTGGTTCAAAGTGAACTGTTTTAGTGTAAAAATCCTTCTGACTTCTGATTCTCATCGAAGCTTCACTCAGAGACCAGACTTCAGTCTGCTCATACGATTGTCAATATGATTCATATTTTTACGGAGTAACAGATTCACTGACAAAGCTGACATTCAAATAAAGATGAGTTTATATTTTCATCCTGAGCTGCTTTGACCAAAATATTAAACTTCTATATTTCATCAGGTCTCAAAGAGCCAAATAATCAATAAGTACTATACTATTTTGATTGTTGGAGGATTAACAGTTTTTATTACATCTAAATTAAATTAATTAATGAATTAATGAATTATATCTGTGTTTAAAATCTTTGAGTTTTGGGCATTTTTCAGTTTTCTGAGAAATTTATAGAAGTGAATGAACAGATAATCAATAATGAAAATAATGATATTAATAATTATCTGCAGCTGTAAATCTAAAAGTGAAGCGTTGGCGCCCCCATGTGGACGTGACAGAGTCTGCAGCAACATGAAGTTTAACACACAGACGTCACTTTGTCACTTTAACACTGAAAACACGCTTCAGTCAAACATTTCTGTTACAACGAGTTCTGTGTAAAACCAACAAGTATGTGACATTTTATTTTGAAGGACTGAAAGCTGCTCCTCTGAGTCAGTGAGTCCAGATGATTTTTCAGAATAAAACCAAGTTTTTGAGTAAAGACAGTTCTTAATTCTTAACCATTCGTCTGTGTCTGTAGTACCTTTATCTTCTGACAGACAGACAGACGTTCTGATGATTGACACGTGAAAGGTCAGAGGTCAGAGGTCAGTTCCCTCTTCTGTCAGCCATTTTACTGAACTTCTCCTCCAGGTCCTGAGCGCTGATGTGCGGCAGGCCGCCGTCCAGAGGACAGCCCTCCACCAGACTGTTCATCGGGGTCGGAGGATACCGGGACTCCTCGTCCTCCTCCTCCATGTCTCCAAGGCGACCGTCGCCCAGGCGACCGTCTCCGTCCCGCTCCTTCAGGAAGTCCTTAACGATGGGGAGGACCTTCTTACGGGACGCCAGAGAGTTTCCTTTAAAGAGACACAGTCATCTCCACTTAATATATTAAATTGTATTGTATTATATTATATATATTACATTAAAATTAAATTACATTAAATTATATTAAATCATATTAAATTAAATTATATTAAATTATATTACATTACATTAAATTATAGTATATTATATTACATTAAATTAGATTACATTAAATTACATTACATTAAATTATATTACATTACATCACATTATATTAAATTACATTACATTGTATTACATTATATTACATTTAATTATATTATATTACATTGTATTAAATTAAATTATATCACATATGACATTTTATGACATACAATTTTACCATATTTTTATTATTATTATTTAATATCAAACTTCTCTGTTATTTCAAAAATAAAAGGTGTAGAATGTTTAAATGTGTAACGTCACAGTGACGTAGGCAGAAACAGAAACCATCAGCAGGCGGAGCTGATTGGTTGCAGTCGGTGTGAGGTCACTTCCTGTCTCTCAGGTAAATCTCATCTGTCTGCAGATTCAGAGGGGGAGTCTACCTTGCTGATAGGCTGTGATGTGAGGACGAGGGCTGCTGATTGGACAGAGATTGAGGGCGGGGTCACGGGCCTGTTCCAAGTAGAGGCTCACCTGTGGGGGGGGAGAGACACACACACACACACACACACACACCTGAGACGTCATGGAAACTTTAACAT
>NC_072468.1:27914148-27929148 GCF_027596085.1 Anoplopoma fimbria | reverse complement strand
GGAAAAAAGAGAGATTATAAACCAACGGTTGCTCAGTCGGCAGCGACCGGACCTCCTGACGGGTTTGTGTTCTTGTACCTGAGTCGTAGTGGTTTGTGGACGGAGTCTGGCTCCCCATGTAGCGACTCTTCCGTTGGTCCTTCCTGGTCGGTCCTACAGATCAAACAGATAGGAAGTGAGGGGGGGGGCACACAGGAAGTTCTGGAAGAACTCGTGGTGAGTTGTGTCAGAACCTACTAGAGTTTTTAGGCAGACCCGGTCCGATGGAGACCTGCAGGACCTTCCCGCTGGGCTTCAGGACGGCCTCATCGCCCTGACCCCCCTGGAACTGGATCTGTCTGGACCCTGAGGAGCCGAATGGACCCCAGCCTCCCTTCTTCACCTTAAACTCCAGACTGGAGGACGAAGACAGACGGACGGACACAGATGATGTTCATGTAGATCTTATATTCATTTAGAAACAGCAGGTCCATGGAGTTCTTATATTTACATACTTAAACATTACATCATGGCACCAGCATAAAGAACCACATGTTTGTGTTTCTTTATATTTGAGCTAAACTAAATTAAATGGTACTGACAGGTTGTTGAACTTCAGCGGTAGCTTCTTCTGAGTCTTCTCCTGATAACGTTTGACCAGCAGACTGAGGAACTCCGTTTTAAAGACACTCTGAAGAACACTGTCATACTCCTCCTCATGGACGATGAAGAAGTCGTCCTGCAGAGTGCTGACAGAGAGACAGACAGGAAGAGAGAGACAGGTAGAGAGAGACAGGAAGAGAAAGGTAGAGAGAGACAGGTAGAGACAGACGGGTAGAAAGACAATAAGAAACAAACATTTCAAGTATTTCATAATTTCGTTATCTCTTCAGGTAGTTTTCTCTTCTAATGTCAGCATTAATGGATGTGGGGCGTATTCTAAATGTTCTGGTCCTGGCCTGGTTTTGGATCTGGTGTATAATTCTAGTTTCTGTTGTAGCTCTGGTGCAGTGACCTAGTCATGATACTAGTCTTGGTCCTGGTTCTATTTTTAGTTCTAGTTCAGGTTGTAGTTTCAGTTCCAGTTTTAGTTCTGATCCAGGCTTTACTTCTTGTCCTGCCTCGGTTATTTGGTTCTGGTTCTAGTTCTGGTTACGGTTTTGTCCCTGGTTGTGTTCTAGCTGTACTTTCTAGTTCCAGTATCAGTCCTGGTTCTAGCACTAAGGTCTGGGTCCTGTTCTAGCTCTGTTGCTGGTTCCAGTCCTAGTTCCAGGTCTAGCTCCAGCCCTGGTTGTAGTTCTAGTTCCAGTTCTAATTCTGGTCCTGGTTCTAGATCTTGTTCTAGTGGTGTACCTCAGGGAAACAGACTGGATCTTGTTGACCTCAATCTTCCTCTTGAGAACCTCCTGGATCTGACCTTTGTCCGGACCCTGCTTCACCTTCTCTCGACCAATCATGTACAGGAACTTTGGGGTCAGGATGAGGTCGCGCTTCACACTCTGTGGATCAGCAGGAACACGGAGCAGTCAGACAGGAAGTTATGAACTGGATTTAGACTTCAGACCACAGACTGTATACAAGAAGAGGACGTTGTCATGGTGACGTCGTCCACCATGATTGTGAACAATGACGACTTTGAGGAGGAAGGGTTACCGTGACAACTCATTGATCAGATTTCTTTGTAGTTGGTTTTTCTGTGATCTTTTTTTTTTTACCCTGAATCTTCGGTCAAACTTCACCACGACGTCGGCGAAGTCGATCCTCTCTCGGCGGCCCACGAACTGCCTGACCTCCGGATGGTTCTCCGTCCCGAGGTAGTCGCCCACGAAGTTCCTGTTGATGCTGTTTCTGCGGCGCTCCTTCTTGTTCAGCAGGACGTCGGAGGCTGGAGGAACCAGAAAATCATTAAGTAGAGAAGAAGACGTGATGTTCAACACAAACTAAATGCAGCGCCTCCTGAACCCCTTCTGGACCACAGGCTCACCTTCCTCCCTCATCTTGACGTACTTGCGGACAGCGATGTGTTTACGCCAAGCCTTCTGGATCACCCGAGCGTAACCGTTATACTTCCTCTCCCTCATCTCCTCCAACAAGAAGAGCTGCAGAGAAGAAAAAGACACGGAGATACAACAAACATAAAGACGAGACAAAGACAGACTTCTGGAAACTACAACACCCAGAATGCCGCTGTGTCAAACAGAACTCATGGTATAAACAGGTCCTGTTAACTGAAAACTTCACAGCATTTTCGTACCGACTCCGGAGCTTTGATGAAGACTTTGGTCTTGCCCAGCTGGAACTGGTCCTGGTCCATGTGGACCGAGTTGAGGAGGTGCAGGACTCCCTGGCGCTCCTTGCCAGTCCAATGAGGCCAGGTCTCCTTGGTCAGGATGGCGTACCTGCAGCACACAAACCTCTGTTAGCATGTTTGAAGCAGCAGCACGGCGTACAGGATGTTGCCCTGTTTGACCTCTGACCTCTGCAGGAACTTGTTGAAGGCCCGTCTGTAGGCGTACCCCGCCCGACGGACCCTGATGTTCTCTCGGAGGCCCAGGTACTCCACCTGGTGTCTGACCCGGTTATCCTCCCAGTCGCGGGGGCGTTTGGTCTCGTTGGGTTTGATGCAGCGGATGTAGTGGGGGGTGCACTTCATCAGAGTCTGGACCAGACTGTTGGCTTGTTTCTAAAAGGGGGGGGGGGGCAGGTTTACCTGATGCACCTTTCTGAGATTGAGACCATAAACTCATGTTTACAATGTTTACTGAGGGAATAAATCAAGAGAGAAGTAGAGTCATTTTCTCATAGACTTCTATACAACCAGAGGAGTCGCCCCCTGGTGGACAGGAGAGAGAATGCAGCTTTAAGACAGGAAGCTTTGGATTCACTTTAAAGAGCTGGAGGTTGATGTCTGGTTTGAACCTTCGGTGTTACGATGCTGCTGTGACTCACTGACGGTCTTCAGTCGTCATAACAGCCACAACCTGAACAAACCTCCTGATGGGCTTCAGTTCTTTCAGTCTGAACATTAGAGGAGCTCTACATGTTTGTCCTGAAGGGGGCGCTAGAGGAAAGGTGGAGTCCTCAGGTCTCCACCTGTCAATCACAGCGTCTCTCTCACCTTGATCTTAGTGCTGGCGGTGGACGGACGCCCTCTCTTCTCCGCCTCCAGGTTCTCCGGGAACAGAGCTCTGATGAACGGACTGACCACAAACACACCACGGATAGGGGTTATTGTGAGGTCATCATGATGTCATCATGAGGTCATAATGAGGTCATCTGACACACACAGTTTGAATACTTACAACTCGCTGCTCTGCATCAGCTCGATGATGTCATTAAACAACACGTCTCTGTTCCTCTCACAGAAACCGCTGACATCATACGACACCTGACAGACAGACAGACATCATGAATAAATACACAGGTGAACTCCTGCACAGACAGACAGGTGAACTCCCGCACAGACAGACAGGTGAACTCCTGCTCAGACAGACAGACAGACAGACAGGTGAACTCCTGCTCAGACAGACAGACAGACAGACAGGTGAACTCCTGCTCAGACAGACAGACAGACAGACAGGTGAACTCCTGCTCAGACAGACAGACAGACAGACAGACAGGTGAACTCCTGCACAGACAGACGGGTGAACTCCTGCACAGACAGACAGGTGAACTCCTGCACAGACAGACAGACAGACAGGTGAACTCCTGCTCAGACAGCAGCCGTACCTTCCCGGCATAGTGGTGAATGATGAATCCTTTGTTCCAGCTGCTGAAGTGTTCGTGGGATCCGATCTGTCCCTGAAGCTTCTGCAGCAGCGTCTGATCTGCTCCTTCACCTTTAGCGTGCATCGTAGCACACACGTCATCCAGGACGCTCATGAGCCCAGGAGGATTCTGGGAAACGTCCAGAGAAACCGTGCAATGCTGAACAGAGCTGTGTTCATATCTATTTATTGAATTCTTTTAACTTTGTGTGATGAAGACGAAGAGGCCACAGAGCTCCTCACTGATTGGTTGACTCACCAGTTTGGACTCGATGAGGTCACAGACCACCTTGTTGTTGAAATACTCGATGGGCGTCCATTGGATCCCCTCCTGAACGTACTCGTCCTGCAGAGACAGAAGAAGATTCATGTTTTCATGTTCATGTATGAAGAGGAAATTTCATCAATCACTGAAAATAATACAGTAAATAACCAACGAAGAAGAAAAAAGTAATGACAATAACACTGGTGAAGTCACATGTTCAAACAAAATCATCCTCAATAAAGAGGTGAAAGTAATGCGATGACATCATGGTGTGATGACGTCATGGTGCGATGACGTCATGGTGTGATGACGTCATGGTGCGATGACGTCATGGTGTATCACCTGTTCTGCCTTCAGTGTGAGCTCAATAAAAATCTGCTGCAGCTTCTCGTTCACAAAGTTGATGCAGAACTGCTCGAAGCCGTTTCTCTGAAAAAGAAGAAACAACAAGATACTAATCAGATCAGTGTAATCAATCAATCAATCAATCAATCAATCAATCAATCAATCAATCAATCAATCAATCAATCAATCAGTCAGTGAATAACAGAAAACAGGTCTGTGTTCATCTGCTGTTGGTCAAATGATTCTCAGCTGGCAGCTCACAGATCAGCTGATTAGAGTTTTAGACCGTTTTGAGAAAATAGAACATTTAGTCATCTGATTTATTCTTGTTTTAACACAGACTGTATAATAAAAGTGGACGTTGTCATGGTGATGTCAATCAGCGTGTAGCCCCGCCCTAAAGCATCCCCTGCTTTATCGTGTTTGTGTTTTCACCTGGAAGATCTCGAAGCCGTAGATATCGAGGACTCCGATGTTGAACTCCTCCTGGTCTTTCTGTATGGCTTTATTAATACACTGCACACACACACATCAAATAGTCAATACAGAGTAAACGTCTACATCAATTGTGTTTCAGATATTGAAGTGACTGACGTCTACAAGGAAGTCGAAGAGTCGGGTGTAGAGCGCTTTGGACAGGGCGTCTCTGGAGAAGCAGGCCTGCTCCGTGTTCAGGGTCACGGCGATGGACTCGGTCTTCCCCCCCCACTTACTGTCCATAATCCTGCTGGTGAGTTTACTGCAGAGTCCGTCCTGAGGGATCCCCAGCAGGAAGGACGGGAACGCCAGGACTGACGGGAAGACAGAGACAGAGTGACCATCATGACCCGACAAAAGACGGTTCAGAGAAACGGATCAATGGAGGGAGATGATTATGGTTGTTCTGATTGTTCTGATTGTTCTGATCATTATGATCATAACAATCAGAACAATCATTGTGATGTCACAATTTATCTGTCGTGTAGTTTAGTGTACGTTGTGTAGTTTAGTTTACGTTGTGTAGTTTAGTGTACGTCGTGTAGTTTAGTGTACGTTGTGTAGTTTAGTGTACGTTGTGTAGTTTAGTGTACATTGTGTTGTGTAGTTTAGTTTACGTTGTGTAGTTTAGTTTACATTGTGTTGTGTAGTTTAGTTTACGTTGTGTAGTTTAGTGTACGTTGTGTAGTTTAGTGTACGTCGTGTAGTTTAGTTTACATTGTGTTGTGTAGTTTAGTGTACGTTGTGTAGTTTAGTGTACGTTGTGTAGTTTAGTTTACGTTGTGTAGTTTAGTGTACGTTGTGTAGTTTAGTGTACGTTGTGTAGTTTAGTGTACGTTGTGTAGTTTAGTGTACGTTGTGTAGTTTACGTTGTGTAGTTTAGTTTACGTCGTGTAGTTTAGTGTACGTCGTGTAGTTTAGTGTACGTTGTGTAGTTTAGTTTACGTTGTGTAGTTTAGTTTACGTTGTGTAGTTTAGTGTACGTCGTGTAGTTTAGTGTACGTTGTGTAGTTTACGTTGTGTAGTTTAGGTCTTGTAGTTTACGTCGTGTAGTTTACGTCGTGTAGTTTAGTTTACGTCGTGTAGTTTACGTCGTGTAGTTTAGTGTACGTTGTGTAGTTTAGTGTACGTTGTGTAGTTTAGTTTACGTCGTGTAGTTTAGTTTACGTCGTGTAGTTTAGTTTACGTCGTGTAGTTTAGTGTACGTCGTGTAGTTTAGTGTACGTTGTGTAGTTTACGTTGTGTAGTTTAGTTTACGTCTTGTAGTTTAGTGTACGTCGTGTAGTTTAGTGTACGTCGTGTAGTTTAGTGTACGTTGTGTAGTTTAGTTTACGTTGTGTAGTTTAGTTTACGTTGTGTAGTTTAGTGTACGTTGTGTAGTTTACGTTGTGTAGTTTAGGTCTTGTAGTTTACGTCGTGTAGTTTAGTTTACGTCGTGTAGTTTACGTCGTGTAGTTTAGTGTACGTCGTGTAGTTTAGTGTACGTCGTGTAGTTTAGTTTACGTCGTGTAGTTTAGTGTACGTCGTGTAGTTTAGTGTACGTCTCGTAGGTTCTTACAGTCCTGGCTTTCGACCACAGCGTAATTGTTTTCCTCTCTGAAGCTGATGTTTCCCAGATGAAGAATTCCTGCAACAAGCTGAAGAACTGAATCCTGTTCCTCCGCAGACAGACCCACTACTGACATGGCATTCTGAGAGACAGACAGGCAGAGAGACAGATGGATTAGCAGACAGAATGTTTAACAGACAGACTGTTAAGCAGACAGACAGTTTACCAGTCAGACAGACAGACAGTTTACCAGTCACACAGACAGACAGTTTACCAGTCACACAGACAGGTACAGACCATAGTATCAGAGAACTCCTTCTTGTCGTTCATGTCCTCCACCGTGTAGGATCCTGATTGGTTGAGATAGAAGTAGTAGTCGGGGGTCGTGACCCCGAGGTTCTCCCTCTGCTCCGAAGTCGCCCCCTCCAACATCTGAGGACAGAGGTCAGAGGTCACAGGTAGGTCAGGTGCATTAAGTTTATTCAAAAGATTGTTTTTATGTATTAAAACCAACAGAGGTTCTTCAGTTTACATACAGAGGAGCAAATATGGTCAGGAAGTGATGGAATCAGGGGAGGAAGTGATGGAATCAGGGGAGGAAGTGATGGAATCAGGGGAGGAAGTGATGGAATCAGGAGAGGAAACGATGGAATCAGGGGAGGAAGTGACAGGATCGGAAGAAGAAATATATATATATATATATATATATATATATATATATATATATATATATATATCAGTACCTGGTAGTAGATGTGGAAGCTTCTCTCTCCAGGATTCTGAGAAACAACTCGACTTTTCTCCAACAGGAAGTTGGAGATCTTTCCTCCATCAGGAGCTCCTCCTCGACTGAACTGGATCTCAAAGTATTTACCCTGAGAGGAGGACAGTGCACATGTGGCAGTAGTACATATTAGTAGTATACTGTTGACTACTTTGTATACTGTGTATGAATCTGTCAGAATGTATTTGTACTCACAAATCTGCTGGAGTTGTTGTTGCGGACGGTTTTGGCGTTTCCGAAGGCCTCCAGCAGAGGGTTGGACTGAAGGATGATGTCTTTAACATGCTGCACAAACACACAGTAGTAACCATGGTAACAGTAGTACTAACAGTAGTACTACCAGCAGTAATAACCGATCCCAATCTCATCTGATTTTAATTCCAACACCTAAAATCTGAGTTACTGCATCCTTAACTACCAGAACCACGAGCAGTACCATGACTAGTACCACGAGCAGTACAACCGATGTACCACGAGCAGTACCATGACTAGTACCACGAGCAGTACAACCGATGTACCACGAGCAGTACCATGACTAGTACCACGAGCAGTACCATGACTAGTACCACGAGCAGTACAACCGATGTACCACAAGCAGTACTCTGTGTACTGACCTGGACCTTGTCTCCTCCTCCGGACACTTTGGACACGTAGCTCATGATGAATTTGGCAGCAACAGTTTTTCCGGCTCCACTTTCACCACTGACAGGAATCAGGAAACAGGAAACAGGAAACAGGAATCAGGAAACAGGAAACAGGAAACAGGAAACAGGAATCAGGAAACAGGAAACAGGAACTTTTACTGTACTTGAGTGCTATATGCTTTAAATTGGGACAAAGGAGACGTCAAAACTTTAGTTCTCCTAATCGACGCCCTTAGAAATGTCCAAATCAAGAGACAAACCTCTGGTTCTTTAAAGTGAAGTCAGAGCTTCATGTGTTAAAGCTGCATTCTCTCTCTGCTGTCCAGCAGGGGGCGACTCCTCTGGTTGTATAGAAGTCTATGAGAAAATGACTCTACTTCTCTCTTGATTTATTCCCTCAGTAAACATTGTAAACATGAGTTTATGGTCTCAATCTCTAGTTTCAAGTCTTCTTCAATACAGCATGATGTTCATTTAGTAAATGATGCTCCATTTAGAGTCAAACAGACCATAAAGCAGGGGATGCTTTAGGGCGGGGCTACACACTGATTGACAGGTCCACACCAGAGACGTATACGGCGTCTCTACGTCACTCCTCTTCACTCCATATATGGTCACTTCCTGTTCACTGGTGTTGTTGTTGTTGTTGCTGTTTTAGTCCCGCCTACCTGATGATGACACACTGATTCTCGTTGTCGATCATCATGTTTCTGTACATGTTGTCAGCCAGAGCGTAGATGTGGGGGGGGTTCTCATACTGAGCCTGGAGGAAGAGGAA
The DNA here is from genome assembly GCF_027596085.1 of Anoplopoma fimbria. Lineage (NCBI taxonomy): Eukaryota > Metazoa > Chordata > Actinopteri > Perciformes > Anoplopomatidae > Anoplopoma > Anoplopoma fimbria. The sequence continues at coordinate 27,920,560 of NC_072468.1, read as the reverse complement.
GAGGAGTCAACATGTTAAAGGTTTTCTATCCTTCTGAGGACCAGTTTGCATTTGACAAATAAGCAGTTTATTTTTTATATATATATATATATATATATATATATATATATACACACACACATACATATATACATACATACACATATATACATATATACACACAAACATATATATATATACACACATATATATATATATATATATACTCACACACAAACATATATATACATACACATATATACACACAAACATATATATATATATATATATATATATATACTCACGTGGACAAAATTGTTGGAACCCTTCCGTTAAAGAAAGAAAAACCCACAATGGTCACTGAAATAACTTGAAACTGACAAAAGTAATAATTAATAAAAATTTACTGAAAATTAGCTAATGAAAATCAGACATTGCTTTTGAATTGTGGTTCAACAGAATCATTTAAAAAAATTAACTAATGAAAATGGCCTGGGCAAAAATGATGGTACCCTTAACTTAATATTTTGTTGCACAAGCTTTTGAGGCAATCACTGCAATCAAGCGATTTCTATAACTCTCAATGAGACTTCTTCACCTGTCAGCAGGTATTCTGGCCCACTCCTCGTGAGCAAACTGCTCCAGCTGTCTCAGGTTTGAAGGATGCCTTCTCCAGACTGCATGTTTCAGCTCCTTCCACAGATGTTCAATAGCATTTAGATCAGGGCTCATAGAAGGCCACTTCAGAATAGTCCAATGTTTTGCTCTGAGCCATTCTTGGGTGTTTTTAGCTGTGTGTTTTGGGTCATTATCCTGTTGGAGGACCCATGACCTGCGACTGAGACCGAGCTTTCTGACACTGGGCAGCACATTCGCTCCAGAATGCCTTGATAGCCTTGAGATTTCATTGTACCCTGCACAGATTCCAGACACCCTGTGCCAGATGCAGCACAGCAGCCCCAGAACATAACCGAGCCTCCTCCATGTTTCACAGTAGGTACAGTGTTCTTTTCTTTGTATGCTTCATTTTTGCGTCTGTGAACATAGAGCTGATGTGACTTGCCAAAAAGCTCCAGTTTTGTCTCATCTGTCCAAAGGACATTCTCCCAGAAGCTTTGTGGCTTGTCAATATGCATTTTGTCAAATTCCAGTCTCGCTTTCTTATGATTTGCTTTCAACAGTGGTGTCCTCCTCGGTCGTCTTCATGAAGTCCACTTTGGCTCAAACAGCGACAGATGGTGCGATCTGACACTGATGGACCTTGACCTTGGAGTTCACCTCTAATCTCTTTGGAAGTTGTTCTGGGCTCTTTGGTTACCATTCGTATTATCCGTCTCTTCATTTTGTCATCAATTTTCCTCTTGCGGCCACGTCCAGGGAGGTTGGCTACAGTCCCGTGGACCTTAAACTTCTGAATAATATGTGAAACTGTAGTCACAGGAACATCAAGCTGCTTGGAGATGGTCTTACAGCCTTTACCTTTAACATGCTTGTCTATAATTGTCTTTCTAATCTCCTGAGACAACTCTCTCCTTAGCTTTCTGTGGTCCGTGTTCTGTGTGGTACAAACCATGATACCAAACAGCACAGGGACTACTTTTCACCCTTTAAACAGGCAGACTGACTGATTACAAGTTTGAAGACACCTGTGATGCTAATTAGAGGACACACCTTAGTTCAACATGTCCTTATGGTCTAATTATTTTCAATCTTTTCTAGGGGTACCATCATTTTTGTCCAGGCCATTTTCATTAGTTTGTTTTTTAAAATGATTCTGTTGAACCACAATTCAAAAGCAATGTCTGATTTTTATTAGTTAATTTTCAATATTTTTTAATTTATTATTACTTTAGTCAGTTTCAAGTTATTTCAGTGACCATTGTGGGTTTTTCTTTCTTTAACGGAAGGGTTCCAACAATTTTGTCCACGTATATATATACATATACATATACACAGACACACACAGCGGGTAAAATAAGTATTGAGCACGTCACCATTTTTCTCAGTAAATATATTTCTAAAGGTGCTATTGACATGAAATGTTCACCAGATGTCGGTAACAACCCAAGTAATCCCTACATACAAAGAAAACCAAACAAATACATTCAGAAATTAAGTTATGTGTAATAAAATGGAATCACACAGGGAAAGTATTGAACACATGAAGAAAGGGAGGTGCAAAAAGGCATGGAAAGACAAGACACCAGCTGAAATCTATCAGTAATTAGAAAGCAAGCCTGCCCCTTGTCAGTGCAAATGAATATCAGCTGGTTCAGTCCCAACTGATGGCCTATAAAAAGGTGTCTCATTACCAAGGTGTCACACAAGAAACATCTCATGATGGGCAAAAGCAAAGAGCTCTCTCAAGACCTTCACAACCTTATTGTTGCAGAACATACTGATGGCATTGGTTCCAGAAGGATTTCTAAACTTCTGAATGTTCCAGTGAGCACTGTTGGGGCCATAATCCAGAAGTGGAAAGAACATCATTTCACCACAAACCGGCCACGACCAGGTGCTCCTCACAAGATTTCTGACAGAGGAGTGAAAAGAATTATCAGAAGAGTTGTCCAAGAGCCAAGGACCACTAGTGGAGAGCTTCAGAAAGACCTGGAATCAGCAGGTACAATTGTTTCAAAGAAAACAATAAGTAATGCATCAACCGCCGTGGCCTGTATGCACGCTCACCACGCAAGACTCCACTGCTGAAGAGAAAGCATGTTGAAGCTCGTTTAAAGTTTGCTGCACAACATTCAGACAAGCCTGTGAAATACTGGGAGAATATAGTCTGCTCAGATGAGACCAACATGGACTCTTTGGAGGCCATAATACACACCATGTTTGGAGGTCAAATGGCACTGCACATCACCCCAAAAACACCAGACCAACAGTGAAGTTTGGAGGTGGAACATCATGGTGTGGGGCTGTTTCTCAGCATACGGCACTGGCAAACTTCATATAATTGAAGGAAGGATGAATGGAAAAATGTACCGAGACATTCTTGATAAAGATCTGCTGCCATCTAGCAGGATGATGAAGATGAAACGAGGGTGGACATTTCAGCAAGACAATGATCCCAAACACACAGCCAAGGAAACTCTCCATTGGTTTCAGAGAAAGAAAATAAAGCTGCTAGAATGGCCCAGCCAATCACCTGACCTGAATCCAATAGAAACTCTATGGAAAGAACTAAAGATCAGAGTTCATAGAAGAGGCCCACGGAACCTTCAAGATCTGAAGACTGTTTGTGTGGAAGAATGGGCCAAAATCACACCTGAGCAATGCATGCCACTAGTTTCTCCAAACAGGAGGCGTCTTGAAGCTGTCATCACCAACAAAGGCTTCTGTACCAAGTATTAAATACATTTCAGTAAGCATGTTCAATACTTTTTCCCTGTGTCATTCCATTTTATTCCACATAACTTAATTTCTGAACGTATTTGTTTGGTTTTCTTTGTATGTATTGTGTTGTTGTTGTTGTCTCACCGCTCCCTGGTAGATCTCCACTTCTCTGTCGGTGAAATATGGAAGCTGTTTGAACGGATTCACAGAGATCAGAACTGGACCGATGTAGGTCTGAAGGAGAACCAGGTCAAGGACCAGAAGCAGAAGCAGGATATTTAAAGCACATTCTCTGGTTGTCAGTAAACCTTTAGCTCATAATAAACATGAAGTGTTCTGAGGATACAAAGATGTAGTCGTCCATGTATCTCTTCTTCAGGTTCTCCGTGATGGCGTCCTCGTTGATCTTGGACAGCAGCACCATGTCGTCCACGCCGCTCACCTTCACGTTCTGAGCCAGCCAATGGTAACGCTCCTTACTACCCTGAGGGGCGGGGCATAAACACAGAGACAGTCAGCTGATCACGTTCATCACCGCTGACCTCTGACCTTCAGTCAGAACAGATTCAAACACTTTATCCTGAGTCTCAATGGTATAACTGACAGTTATTAGTTACTCTCCAATAATTATATATAAATATTAATATAATGTATTTTATTCTGATGAATTGATACACTGACTGTTTAACGGAGAACTCTGTGTTTGTTCAGCAAAAACTTCCTGTGTGTGTGTGTGTGTGTGTGTGTGTGTGTGTGTGTGTGTGTGTGTGTGTGTGTGTGTGTGTGTGTGTGTGTGTGTGTGTGTGAGAGAGAGATCAGCTGATTGGTTGGATCGTCTCTCCTTCCTGAAGAATTCCCAGCATTCCTTCTGTCCTGTGGGATCTTGTTGAGTAGCGGCGACGCCCCGACACGTTTGCCTCGACACGCTGTGTGTGTGTGTGTGTGTGTGTGTGTGTGTGTGTGTGTGTGTGTGTGTGTGTGTGTGTGTGTGTGTGTTTGATTTAAAACATTAAACTGAACTTAACTTTAAACTGAACTGAAAATGATTGATTCTAGTTTTCTTCAGCTTCTTAAATATAAATATTATATCTGTTCTAAATAATCTAGTAATAATGATGTTAATGAGCCTATGAGAAATAATAATAATAATAATAATAATAATAATTAATCCCTCATTCTTTACATTAACCCTTTCTGTAAATATATAAATTAACTTTTTTTTCTTACTGTAAAAACTTCATATATAAATAAACGTAAATATGAGAACATGAATGAGATCAATTTGAATAAAATAGGAAATAAAATCAGATAGAAAATGATGAAATAACAAATATATTTCTATAATTAAATGAAGACGGAGGGGAAAAAAGAAAATAAATTATGAGCAAAATTATTATATTTTTAGTCTCAGTAAAACATCTGACGGTCTAATTTACATTATTTTAATTGTTTAAATATGAACATTATTTATGCATGCATTTTATTATCAATATTATCTTTATCACTTTTTTTGTGTGTTATTAGAAGTAATTTTGTTTGTACACTTAATTATATAAAAAATGATTTACTTAGTTTTATTCTATTAAATTCACTAATTTGTTGTTTGTTCGTTTTTTTAAGTACAGATTTTTAAAATAAAACGTTAAAATAACATTTTACTTTTTATTTATTAAACTTTTTTTTTAAACAAACTTGTGATCAGTAAGTTTAAGGTCAAACAAACAGCTGCAGAAATCTGATCAGGGATCTGTTCCTGCAGGACCAGGACCAGGACCAGGACCAGGTACAGAACCAGGTACAGAACCAGGTACAGGACCAGGACCAGGACCAGGACCAGGACCAGGACTGTGTCTCTGCCGGTTCAAACAGTGGTCTGAAGAATGAGCCTGAACTCACCATGTCTGCTGCTCCTGCTTCACTTCCTGCTTCAGGAAAATGTTGAGAAATCTTGAGCCAGTCTCAGGTGGATCAGGATCCAGGTGAACTAGGACTGATCCCGGATCAGCTCAGTCCGGATCCGTTGGGTTCAGATCAGTGAATCAGACGGATTCTGTTGATTGCAGCAACATTTTCTTCTCACTTTGTTTTCTGTCTGTTTGTTTCTTCCTTCAGTCTTCAGGCTGAAATCTCTGCAGGTGTGGGCAGGTAAAGCCCCGCCTCCTCCTGCTGCTGCCTGTGGAACTCTGGGTAATGAAGTGCAGACAACCGACCAGCTGGAGCTCTGCTGCCCCCAAGTGTCCAAAAGCACAGCCTTTGTTTCTGCAGAACTTTTATTCTGAAATGTATTCGTTTTATTTTGTTTGGGGACAAAATAATTAAGTTACATTTTTTATATTTTAGGAGATAAAAATAAAAATAAACTTTATTTCTTCTCTTGTTTTTCTATGGAATCTGTTAAAATTCAGTATTTTACGTTCATTGATTGAATGTTAGTTTTCTTCAGGTTGATTGTTTTTGGAAAACTATCAATAAACTCTGATTTGATCAGATTCCAATTAAAACAATATTCACATAAAATGATATTTTATTTCATTAGATTCAGTTTTGTTTTATTAAATGTCTTCATTTCCTTTTTAAGGAACAAAGTTAATCTGATCTATTTGTTTTTCATTTTTTATGTAAGACATAAATCATCTTCTTGTGACGTCACATTGACCTCTGAGGTGGAACTCAGAGTGTATGCTGGGAGATTGAGTCTGACCAAGGTAATAGTTCTGAATTTTCAGTAATTCTTTTATTTTTTTCATTTTTATTTCAGAGTTTGTTTATTAGTTTTATTTGTCGTCTTTATTTTTCGTGTCGGTTTTAACGTTTCTCGTCTTCAAACAGAAACATGGAGGAAGACCTGAACCTTTAGAGAAAACCAGCTGTTTGGTGAGAAACATGGCAGCAGAGCGCCACCTGCTGGAACATCAAGTCTCTTCAGTGTCTTCACGCTGACACATTTTTCACTCGTGATTTATTATAGATTTTAAAAAATAAAGCTTAACTGATTTAATATTTTCAACCAGGAAATATTGTTTTAGTTTAGTTCTTCTTAAATTATATAATTTATTTTGGTTTTAGTTCTAGTTTATAAAATAATTCTGAC
>NC_072468.1:27889148-27909148 GCF_027596085.1 Anoplopoma fimbria | reverse complement strand
ATACAGTCAGAAATACACACTACAGTCAGAAATATATACTACAGTCAGAAATATATAGTCAGAAATATATAAATATATACTACAGTCAGAAATACACACTACAGTCAGAAATACACACTACAGTCAGAAATATATACTACAGTCAGAAATATATAAATACACACTAGTCAGAAATATATAAATATATACTACAGTCAGAAATATATAAATATACACTACAGTCAGAAATATATAAATATATACTAGTCAGAAATATATAAATATATACTACAGTCAGAAATATATAAATATATACTACAGTCAGAAATATACACTAGTCAGAAATACACACTACAGTCAGAAATATATACTACAGTCTGCCCAAATAGTCAGAAATATATAAATATATACTCCAGTCAGAAAAGAAGGAGATAATTACTTAAAGTAGTTTAAATGGCAGGTAAACCAGAAACATGTCAGCACTATAAAGTTACACACTGCTGTCACCAGTCTGATGCATTCAAACTGAGGATGAAGAGGTTTCCTGGGAAGGTTGTATATATTGTCATATTCCTGTCATTTAAAAAGAGAACCACCACCACCTCCCCGGGTGCAGCCCACTGCTCCTCCGGGATGGTCAAATGCAGAGAATTGTAATTTCCCCTTTGTGGGACTAATAAAGGATTCATTATTATTATTATTATTATTACCCTCACCACCTCCACCCTGAGCACCTCCACCCTCAGCATCTCCACCCTGAGCTTCACTTACCGGACCTTCTCCTCCCAGGGCTCCTTCAGGGCCACAGCTGACGGGTCCTCAGGGTCCCGTTTAAAGGTTGTGGGGGCCTGAGCCAGCTGCTCCGACAGACGCCGCCTACAACATGCAGAGAGGAGATGGATCAATACATATCGACCACCTGTTGGTTTTATTGACTTCACTTATCTACAGAAAGAAACTCTGCAGCATTTTATCTCCAAATGAGTATTGAGTGAAGGTAAAATATAAATAAATAAATATGTGTTCAATGTAATCTGTAAAATGTAGTGTTGGTGATGAACTAGAATAAATCAAGTAGTTTGAAAGAGATGTTTTCACATTAATATAAAATAGATATTAGAGATGAATTATGATGTTTAACTTCCTAACACGAGCTCTAAGATCATCATTAAATCTAATAATGACTAGATCTGTTTAATATATAAAAAATACAATATTTTATTTCCTTATTATTTGAATTGTGTCTTTTTATGAATAAAAAAAACACTATAAATGTGTTTCTAAAGGTTAAAGGTCAAACGCTGTTAAAACTGATGACTGCTGATATCGACTCATGGTGCGTTCACAGACCTGATGTCTCCAGCAGCGATGAACACCGGCTCTTTGCTCTCCAGACTGGTGATGCTGTCCACTGAGAACTGACTGATGTTATCACAGCTGTTGGTGTGGATCTCTGGGAGCTGCAGGAAGGAGCGACAGTGCATTCATTAAAACACCCGTGGAGTTCCTCAGGGCTCCGTGCTCGGCCCCCTTCTGTTCTTTAAACATCAATCTAAAGGTGTAGTTCCCTCTCACCTCCACCTGCAGCTCCCCGATGTCGTCCACGGACCAGGCCTCGTCGTCGTTGTCGTAGTTGGGAACCGTGGAGAAGCTGCCGGCTCTCTGATCCGCCGTCATGCCGCAGTCCGGCAGGTTCTCCACAGAACGAGTGCTCCGGATCCGGTTCTCCGGGATCCGGATGGGAACGCTGGACGTCTCAAAGTTCTCACACTCCAGAACCTCCACGTAGATCAGGTACGGAGCCTGAGGGTTCGCAGAGGTCAACAGGAGGTCACATGACCGGCAGAGAGTGTGATGTCTCTCTATCTGAATTACCAGACTAATCATACATCAGATAGTGTACATAGACAACGTGTCTCTGACCTTGTCTTTGGAATTCAACACCACGGCCTGCGTGTGCGGCACTCGGACCACGTGGTGGTCGAAGGCGGCGGTCGGCAGCCAGACCCGAGCCGGCAGCTTGTGGTTGAGCAGCGACAGCTCTGAGATCAGACGCTGAGTCTTCTGCTCTTTGGTCGGCAGCGTCGCCAAACGCTTCCCGATCCCCATCAGAGACTTTATGAACTCCCTCTGAGGGGCCAGACGCACCGGCTGTGAGACAGGCAGAGAGAGAGACGGGGGGGGGGGGAGACAGGGAGAGAGAGAGAGAGAGAGAGACAGGCAGAGAGAGAGAGAGAGAGGGAGAGAGAGAGAGACGGAGAGGGGGGGTGAGACAGACATGTTAGAGGAGGACTGTGTTGCTGTCCTCAGAGAGACAGACAGGTTTGATGTCTGTGTGTCCGGTTTGTTCCGACCTTTTTATTTTGTTGTTGTTTTACATCTTATGGATTTGTTTTTCTGATGGACAGATCTGTGACTCTAATACACAGTATTAATACTCAGTATTAATACTGTGTATTAATACTCAGTATTAATACTGTGTATTTATACTCATCTTAAAGTACTTTGTACACTTCACACATCTTCTCCACTGATATTTACTGATATTGATCCGTACAGACCCGACACACAAACACACAGAATCAGGGACTCGGTGAGAGGACACATGACCATCATCCTGCCTCCTGATTGGTTCACCCCCAACATCAAACAGCTGATTGGATCCAACAGAAACATAGAGAATTACTGACGAGTCCACAGACGTCCTGCAGGTGAACGTCTGGGACTTCACCGCACACTGAACCTAAACCAGAACCAGAACCCACAACCTCCATCACAGACTTCATTTCCCACAATGCACCCTGGAGGGAGAATATGACGCTGGTGAACTTACGGGACGAGTCTTAAACTCCAGACTGTCCGTGCTGGAGCTGCTGTCCTGAGGAGGTCAGAGGTCACAGGGATTAGAGGACGGGGACTCTGATTCACCTTTATTTCGTTTGTTTGTTTCATTAAAACTTAGAATTTGGTTTTAATGGTCCAGATTTCTAAAGCATCTGTGATGAACGCCGTGACCCTCCGTCTGTAAAACGCTGGATTGTTTTTACTGGAGTCAGACTGTTGTTACAGAGGGAAAGAGTTGCTATGACAACAGTGATTTATTTAAACTACTTTGTGAATGTGAGGTTTATTGTGTTTATTTATTTGTGTTTAATGGATGAAGGTTGAATAAAACATGTAAATGTTGTTTTTGCTATTTATTCTGAGTAAATTAATTGTTATTTATTTGTTTTTTGTTGAATAATCAATAACTTATTCGATAGATTGATGGATAAAAACAATCTTTTGGTGCAGCCCTGTCCTCTTTAAACTGTTTATTGTTGTATTTCATCTTCACTGTGTGAATGTTAATGTCCGTCTATAATGTTTACTTCAGTGATCAGATGTAGATGAAATTCAATTCACATGACTTCATATGTAATGTCTCCAAAATCAATGCAGAAGGGGGAAAATGTAAACCAAACTGATAACTATCATTATTATTGTTATTAAATAAAACCTTATGATTCTATATTATCAGACTCACAAAGGAGTTTTTACTTTTACACTTTAAATATTTTAAAACGAAAATGAAAATCTTGCTTTTTATTTCTTTTAGAGGCGTTTTTGTTGAATGAAAGATATAAACGATATATAATCTGTGGTTTGAAGTCAGTGGAGGATCTTTGTGTCCAGTTAACTCTCACAGGCTGCTTTCAGATCCGGATCCCCCGACCCCCCTCAGAACCAGGTCTCACCTCGTCCTGGCTGCTCTCCACCTTGGGGTTGCTGGCCGTCCTCTTCAGGTTGCTGCTCAGACTGATGCTGACGGTGGCGTCCGACTTGGAGCGCTGGTGTGTGCGTTTGGAGGGCGACAGGCCGTGCTCTCCTCCCAGGGGCCCGGGGGACGCCACGGGACAGAATGGCGTCAGAGTCAGGGGGTCTCTGCGGGCCCGGGAGCCCGCGGGTTTGAGTTCGTCAGACAGGATGAGCTTCCTCAGTTTGGTCCCTCGAGAGTGGCGCTGCGTGGAGATGTGCATGTCGGAGGAGTAGGCGCCCAGCAGCCAGGCACAGCGCAGGCTGAAGGAGATACTCTGTCTGCAGCGGTGCACCTGAACACAACACGCAGGGGTCAAAGGTCACATCACAGGAGAACCACACTAGAACCACAGGAGAACCGTCGGCTGAGATCACCATAACTGAGTTAAGTCTAGTTATCTATATATATATAGATATATATATATATATATCTATATATATATACACGGTGTACTGTGTATAAAACACAGTGTACTGTATAACACACAGTACACTGTGTATAAAAACACTGGAGAGCAGTCTAAATAAGCAGATTCAAAGCTGGACGCAGGTCTGATGACATGCAGTTAAGCCCCGCCCCCCTGCCCAGGCCACACCCACCACATAAGGCTTGATGGCGTCCCCGACGTCCTCGTCCATGTGGATGTACATGTTGAGCAGCTGCGGCAGGTAGAAGTCCACCTCCTCGTGGGAGAAGCTGAAGAGCCGGTTCCCGATGTACGCCTGGACGCCCGGCTCCTTCGAGTTGTGCAGGTAGGAGATCGCCATGGAAACGTCGAACAGCTTGGACTCGAACAGGCGGAGCAGCCACGACTGTTTGGAGGGGTTGTGTCTCTGCCGCCGCCGGGCGCTCTTCACCGAGCCGGGGGCCAGGCCCTCGGGGTCGTCCACCGCCTCCTCTCGGATCTTCAGCGGTTTCACCGGGATGCTCAGAGCCGGCTCCCGGTCTGGTTCTGGTTCTGGCTCTGGTTCTGGCTCCGCCCCCCCGTTCTGTAGGTCGGTGACATCACCGTCCACCTGATTCAGCTTCACCTTCTGCAGCACCTCCTGACACGCCCGCTGGGCCACCTCGGCATCGATCACCAGGCTGAGCTCCCCCACCCCCTCACTGATCACACCCAGAGGGGGGTGACGGCCTGGGGGGCCTCCGGAGGACGAGGGGGTGGAGGGGAGCGACAGGGAGGGGGAGGAGGGGATGGAGGGGGAGGGGCTGTTCTGATCAGAGGGGGCGGGGGAAAGCTCCGGCTCCATGTCCTCCATCATGAATACTGGGAAGCTCCGCCCTCCTCCACTGAAACAGAGGAAAGGTCAAAGGTCAGAGTCCTCTACGCAGCTGTGACACACGGAACATTTAACAGGCAGAGGAAACGAGGCCTGTCTCCTCCTCTCCTCGTCTCCTCCACTCGCCTCTCGGTGGGAGGGACTCCGACGGGAGGAGAGGAGGCGAGGAAAGGAATGGAGGAGACACGTTAGCACAATGAAAGGCACCCACACGGTCTCTCAGTTTCCCATGATGCTTCATGTGACCACCCAAAACCATAATGAGGTCACATGACAACAGCTGAGCCACCGACGGACGTAAACCCTGAGAAACCAGCAGCTGCTTCACTGTGTGTGTGTGTGTGTGTGTGTGTGTGTGTGTGTGTGTGTGTGTGTGTGTGTGTGTGTGTCACACAGGCTGTAATCCCATTGAGCAGATTACAGATTACAGAGAGGGAGGAGTCAAACATCCTGAGTGGATCTGAGAACAGTAACTAGTTCACAGAGGTTCATTCATTCACTCACTCATTCATTCATAAATGATCTCTTGATTGTGTCAAATGTTCACATTGATCAGTGTTGATCTCTGAAATCCATCAGATTAGTTTTTAGTTGATTAAAGATGCTTTAACAGTGAATGATGCTTTATGAGTCATAATTACTATTAATAACACATAATTACCGTTATTATTAACGGACCGATGTAGGATTATTGAGGGTAGTAGTGATGTTGATATTTGAGAGATTATAATTTATTGTCTGTGAATAATTCTTGACACATAAGTACACATGTATCATAAAGATGTCTCATATGCTGATCAGACCTTTAACAGGGAAAATAAACTCTGAACATTAATCACTTGAAATGATTAGCTGATTCATGAATTAGTCGATTGACAAAAAAATGAATATTTTATAAGAGATTAATTGTTTTTTATTATTTTTATTATATCTTAGTAAACTGAATAATGATGTTTATTACACATCTGCTGGATGAAATACTTTGTTTAGTAAGTGGTGGAATGAACTAGTACATTTACTCAAGTACTGTACAACTTTAAGGTACTTGTACTTTACCTGACTATTTGCACATTCTGTTACTTTCCATGACCTCTCAGAGTATATTGTACTTTTTACTGCTGTCCAGCTTCAGATTATGAATGAACTCATAAATGATGATGCATCATAAATGATTATATATGAGTCATTAAGATGAGCTCAAAGTATTGAACTCATTAATGCATCAATGATTATTATACAATACATATGTATATAATGCTAATACTCAAGTACTTTTTCTTCAGCAAGATCTTCCATAACTTTACTTGTAACAGAGTTCTTCTACACTGTTGTATTAGTACTTCTACTGTTAGTACTTCTACACTGTGGTATTAGTACTGTGTAGTAGTAGTACTGTGGTATTAGTACTGTGGTAGTAGTAGTACTGTGTCGTAGTAGTAGTAGTACTGTGTCGTAGTAGTAGTACTGTGTAGTAGTACTGTGTAGTAGTAGTACTGTGTAGTAGTACTGTGTAGTAGTAGTACTGTGTCGTAGTAGTACTGTGTCGTAGTAGTAGTACTGTGTAGTAGTACTGCGGTATTAGTACTGTGGTAGTGGTAGTACTGTGTCGTAGTACTGTGTAGTAGTAGTACTGTGTAGTAGTAGTACTGTGTAGTAGTACTGTGTAGTAGTAGTACTGTGTAGTAGTAGTACTGTGTAGTAGTAGTAGTACTGTGTAGTAGTAGTACTGTGTAGTAGTAGTAGTACTGTGTAGTAGTACTGTGTGTACTGTGTAGTAGTACTGTGTAGTAGTAGTAGTACTGTGTAGTAGTAGTAGTACTGTGTAGTAGTACTGTGTAGTAGTAGTAGTACTGTGTAGTAGTAGTACTGTGTAGTAGTAGTACTGTGTAGTAGTACTGTGTAGTAGTAGTACTGTGTAGTAGTACTGTGTAGTAGTAGTACTGTGTAGTAGTACTGTGTAGTAGTAGTACTGTGTAGTAGTACTGTGTAGTAGTACTGTGTAGTAGTAGTACTGTGTAGTCAGCTGATGTTAGCTTAGCTTAATGCTAACTCAAACAGAGCGTTGGTTAGCTTGTATTTAAGCTCACTGGGAGTTAGCATTAGCATTAGCATTAGCTCCGGCTCTCAGTGTGAAGCTGGGTTAGCCTGTTAGCTTAGCGTATTAAAGCAGCTCCGTTAACCAGCTAGCTGCCCGTTAGCATCGCCCTGTGTTAGCTAACGAGCTAACGCTTTGTTACAGCTCCGGTTAGCGTTAGCATTAGCATTAGCATTAGCCGGCAGCTATCAGGACAACTGTTGCTAACTCCGCTCAGCTTGTCTTTAAACGCTGCATATGCTAAGCTAACGCTAGCTCCGGCGCAGCGTCGGTGAGCTCTGCAGGTCAGTCACGTGCGCAGGTGAGTCTTACCTGCGACCGGCTCGTCCGCGCTGCTTCAGCTCCAGCCTGCCTCCATCGGTGCTGAGAGGCGTGTGAGGCAGCCTCCGCCCGCCAGGAGGCGCTGCCGCTAACGCTAATGCTAATGCTACCGCTAATGCTAGCGGCTAACGGCTCCGTCTTCTTCTGCTGCTCTGCTCCTGTCGGTTTCTGGTGCAGCAGCGCCACCTGCTGGACCGGAGATGAATCTGATCTACAGATACTACAGGTTACTACAGGTACTACAGGTACTACAGGTTACTACAGGTACTACAGATACTACAGGTACTACAGGTACTACAGATACTACAGGTACTACAGGTACTACAGGATACTACAGATACTACAGGTACTACAGATACTACAGATACTACAGGTACTACAGGTACTACAGGATACTACAGATACTACAGGTACTACAGGTACTACAGATACTACACTACAGGATACTACAGGATACTACAGGTACTACAGGATACTACAGGATACTACAGGTACTACAGGTTACTACAGGATACTACAGGATACTACAGATACTACAGGTACTACAGGTACTACAGATACTACAGGTACTACAGGATACTACAGGTACTACAGGTTACTACAGGATACTACAGGATACTACAGGTACTACAGGTACTACAGATACTACAGGTACTACAGGTACTACAGGATACTACAGGATACTACAGATACTACAGATACTACAGGTACTACAGGTACTACAGGTACTACAGGATACTACAGGATACTACAGATACTACAGGTACTACAGGTACTACAGGTACTACCGATACTACAGGTTACTACAGGTACTACAGGTACTACAGGTACTACAGATACTACAGGTACTACAGATACTACAGATACTACAGGATACTACAGGTACTACAGGTACTACAGATACTACTACAGTTACTACAGGTTACTACTACAGGTACTACAGGTACTACAGGTACTACAGATACTACAGGTACTACAGATACTACAGGTTACTACAGGTACTACAGGTACTACAGATACTACAGGTACTACAGGTACTACAGATACTACAGGTTACTACAGGTACTACAGGTACTACAGATACTACAGGTACTACAGGTACTACAGGATGTACTTTATATTAGTATTCTGATGTTTTACTGCAGTAAAAGTACTAATATGACAATATATATAATATAATATATCATGTCATGTAATTTAATGTAATGTAATATATATAATATATATAATGAAATATAATATAATATATCATGTCATGTCATGTAATTTAATGTAATGTAATGTAATATATATAATATATATAATGAAATATAATATATATAATATAATATAATATATCATATCATATCATGTCATGTCATGTAAATGTTTATACAACCTTTACTTCACCTGTGAGATTCTGTAATGGAAATTTATGGATCTTATTTATTGTTTTTATTCTTATATTACTTTATTATTAAAACTAGAATTCCCTTAATCCTGTTTTTATAATCTGGTGTTCTTATAATAATATAATAATACAATAATATAATATAATAATACAATAATACAATAATACAATAATATAATAATATAATAATACAATAATATAATAATATAGTTTAAATGTCTCTGTAGCTCAGACCAAGATGACTTTCCAGAAACTCTGAACCCCAAAACCAGCCGGCGGGACAGAAAAGCATGTTTTCTTTAAACCATCACCAAAACTACAGCGTTCATCACAGCCAGAAGCTGTCGTTATCCTCAGGTTTTCATCTTTACGATGGTCCTTGAACACTTCCGTCAGAAAAAGCAGCTAAAACTGATTATGATATTTCATAAACACAATTCTATTCTTCATATCTCATTTCAAATATTGCCCCAAACAAACATTTCATTCTGAGCTCCTCAGAGAAACTATGAAGCCACGATTGGTTCACTGAGACAACAGTCATGTGACCAAACTTCAGTGAAACTTGGTTCCAGTCCCAACGTTCCCCCTCAAGCCTTAAAGACGTACTAATGAGACATCCCTGTGCTGCAACGTTACCATGACAAAGCATAAAATAAACATGATGTTCAACGAGTATTTATTTAGACTTTTTACTCCGTCATTTGAACGTCTCACTGTGATTCTGACCCGGTTCTATAGAAGTGATCCATGTGACTGTGGAGACGGAGAAGAGCTCGGTATTGATTTATTGATTCTGAAACATGAACAGTTATGAACATTCTGAACGTCTCTACATGGTTCTACATGGTTGTACAAGGTTCTACATGGTTGTACAAGGTTCTACATGGTTGTACAAGGTTCTACAAGGTTATACATGGTTCTACAAGGTTCTACAATGTTCTACAAGGTTCTACATGGTTCTACATGGTTCTACAAGGTTCTACATGGTTCTACAAGGTTCTACAAGGTTATACATGGTTCTACATGGTTCTACGCGGTTCTCTACGTCTCTAGAGCCAGATGTCCGACGTACAGTCTCCTCCCGGGTATCGGAGCTCGTGAGCCAGAGACGGACCGTCGGGTTCTTTACCGAAATCCACCAGGAAGTTCTCGTTCACAGAGAGACCCCCGTCCACAGAGTCCACATCGATCTGCATCATCACCGAGCCCTCTCTGGACAGGGAGGACAGACAGACAGACAGGGAGAGAGACAGGAGGGAGGACAGACAGACAGACAGACAGGGAGAGAGACAGGAGGGAGAGAGAGACAGACAGACAGACAGACAGACAGGGAGAGAGACAGGAGGGAGAGAGAGAGAGACAGACAGACAGACAGACAGGGAGAGAGACAGGAGGGAGGACAGACAGACAGACAGACAGGGAGAGAGACAGGAGGGAGAGAGAGAGAGACAGACAGACAGACAGACAGACAGACAGACATACAGACAGGGAGAGCGACAGACATAGAGACAGGGAGAGAGAGAGAAAGAGAGAGAGACAGAGAAACAGAGAGAAAGTAAAAGAGAAAGATGGACAGTCAGTCTGCTGCAGTAGTATTACAGTAGTATTGCAGTAGTATTACCGTGTACATTGCAGTAGTATTACAGTAGTATTGCAGTAGTATTACCGTATACATTGCAGTAGTAGTACAGTAGTATTACCGTGTACATTGCAGTAGTAGTACTACAGTACTGTGAGTACTCACTTGGCCATGTCGGGGTAGAACTGTTTGTCCCAGCCGCTGTAGAGAGACGTCGTCACATAAAGTCTCCGACCGTCTAAACTCAACTGTAACATCTGAGGAGCTCCAGGGACACGCCTCCCCTGAGAGACAGACAGGTGGAGAGACAGACAGGTGGAGAGACAGACAGGTAGAGATCAATCAACAATCGGAAAGAGCAATAAATAATTTAACCCAGCAGAGGAGAGAAGAAAGGCTTTTAGACAGAGAGACAAGTCCATCATGGCCTGTCTCACAGTTTCCTGTCTCACAGCTTCCTGTCTCACAGCTTCCTGTCTCACAGCTTCCTGTCTCACAGTTTCCTGTCTCACAGCTTCCTGTCTCACAGTTTCAAGTCTTACAGCTTCCTGTCTCACAGTTTCCTGTCTCACAGCTTCCTGTCTCACAGCTTCCTGTCTCACAGTTTCCTGTCTCACAGTTTCCTGTCTCACAGCTTCCTGTCTCACAGCTTCCTGTCTCACAGTTTCAAGTCTTACAGCTTCCTGTCTCACAGCTTCCTGTCTCACAGTTTCCTGTCTCACAGTTTCCTGTCTCACAGCTTCTTGTCTCACAGCTTCCTGTCTCTCTGCATCCTGTCTGTCTCTCATCCTGTCTGTGGTACCTGGATGATGCGTGGGGGGGGCTGCGGCTGGTTCTCCGGGTCCTCCAGGACTCTGACTGGACCGTCACTGACGATACTTCCTCCCAGAAACACCTGGAACAGACAGACAGGTGAGCTGTCTCACTCTGAGCCTTCACCTGTTCATCACTGGTCAGGTGTAACATTCAGACCTGGCCGACCAATCGGGGGTTCCTCCTGTCTGTGATGTCATACTGTCTGATGTCACCGTGCAGCCAATTACTGAAGTAGAGATAACGGTCGTCCAACGAGATCAGGATGTCTGTGATGAGACCTGAGCAGACAGACAGTAACCAGTCAGTCAGTCAGACAGACAGACAGACAGACAGACAGACAGACAGTAACCAGACAGACAGGAAACAGTCAGACGGACAGACAGACAGACAGGAAACCAGACAGACACACAGACGGACGGACGGACAGACAGACAGTAACCAGTCAGTCAGACAGGAAACAGTCAGACAGACAGACTCACCAGGCATTTCAGGTAGAATCCATCCTTCTACCTTCTTACTGGGAACACTGATCACTTTCTCTGCAGCCCAGTCACCTTTCTGCAGACACACAAAGACAGACGGGTCTGAAGTAACGCTCCCATCTCTGTACTGAGACCAGCAGGGCTTTGAGCTAAATGCTAACAGCGGCATGCTAACAGCAGCATGCTAACATGCTCTCAATGACAAAGTATTTAGTTTGACTGACAGTTAAAGGTTAGCTACCTTTACTTTAAAAGCTAAACAGTCTGATGTTCAGGTTTAGTTGAATAGCTCAGTATCATCAGAACACTATGAAACCTCCAAGTCTACATGGAATGGAACAGAACCTAGAACCCTGTGGTACTGACTGGAGTCTCTCTTGGTTCTAGAACCATGTGGTACTGACTTTAGCCTTACTTGGCTCTAGAACCCTGTGGTACTGACTTTAGCCTTACTTGGCTCTAGAACCCTGTGGTACTGACTTGTGTCTCTCTAGGTTCTAGAGACCTGTGGTTCTAACTAAATCCTTACTTGGATCTAGAACCCTGTGGTACTAACCAGTGGTGTACAGTAACGAAGTAGAAATACTTCGTTACTGTACTTAAGTCGTTTCTTTGGATATCTGTACTTTACTTTACTATTTATATTTCTGTTGACTTTCACTTTTACTTCACTACATTTTGCAAAGAAAACTGATACTTTGACTCCGATACATTTCCCCTGAAACCTTCGTTACTCGCTACAAAATCAAATCTATCTTTAGAAAGAAAATGAATCATGAGACCAACGTCGGGACTGTGGTGGAACACAGACTGCAAGCAAGCAGGTTTGGCGAATCAGTGGTCCTAGCTAGCAAGTTAAATCATTTGGTTAATCACGTTAATGCGCAATTGCAAACAAGTGCTCTCAAAGCTGCGGTTTTTTGATTCCCAGTGATGCCCAGGATGCCAGCTAGCGAGCGACCACATGAGTAGAGTTCCACTCTACGATGACTGGTTTCATGATGGAAGCAGAAACGGAAGCACCTGCTACTCCCGCAACAAACCACGGTGGAGACGAAGACCAACACCCGTGGCCATATTTGCGAGAAATGTTTTCTTATGTTGGAGTGAAAGACTCTTCGTACCGGATGAAGAGCCTCTTATGCCCAAAGCTACTGAAATATTGGCATTCAAACACTCCCCATCCAACCTCAGGAAACACATTGAGGTAAATTAAGATTAATCCCATGAGCCGCAACGTTAATGTTTAGTTATCATAATTAGCATAAACCTGTTAAGATATCTAGCAGTGTTTCCCACAGGATTGGAGTATATCTGTGGGGGGGAGGGGGGGAGACAGGTGTCTGATCTTCTAATTTAGCTATCCATGGTGTATGTTAGGCTGCTGTCTCTGTTTGTACCTCCTTGTCTTTGGTCATGGTGGCCACAGCACTTAAAAGAATAAACTTCATAATTCTCAAAATTCTGACCCTTTGCTTTTTTATTAACAGCATTTACTTGTACTTTTACTTTCAATACTTAAGTACATTTAATATCAGAAAATTACTTTTGATACTTAAGTACAGTAAATATCAGATACTTTAAGACTTTTACTCAAGTAGTATTCTAATAGGTGACTTTCACTTTTACTGGAGTCATTTTCCAGTAAGTATGGCTTTTGGGTACTTTATACACCACTGGTACTAACTAACGCCTTACTTGGATCTAGAACCCTGTGGTACTAACTAACGCCTTACTTGGATCTAGAACCCTGTGGTACTAACTAAAGCTTTACTTGGATCTAGAACCCTGTGGTACTAACTAAAGCTTTACTTGGATCTAGAACCCTGTGGTACTAACTAAAGCTTTACTTGGATCTAGAACCCTGTGGTACTGACTGGTGTTTTGTAGAATCTGAAGACTATAGACCGCAGAGCACATCCCACGTAGCCCTCTGTGGCATCAGGGTCATGGAGGAACCGGATCTCGAGGGGAATGGCGCCCTCCTCACCCAGATCCAGGGTCTGCAGCTTCCTGTGGGTGGTCCAGTCCCAAACATGGATGGAAGTGCCGTAGAGTCCTGGAACGCCAACAACAATGAACTGGTCAACTTCATTCAATCTTTACGTTACGGTTACGGACACAAATGAGGAAGATGAGAGAGGAGACCGTGATATTATTACTCTCGGTTCTATTGCACAGCTGACAACATCCTGACAGCGGTGTTAGTCCCGCCCGTGGTGCTGATTGGCTAATTGTTAATTTCATGTCACGATGACAGACAAATCCAACAAATCCAACCTGGTGGACTGGGCGGATCCAAAGGTCTGGACCCAGTCAAAAGAGTCTTATTGGAATTGGAACAAATAGTCTTTCTGGGATCTAGAACCCAGTGATACCAACTGGATTCTACTGGCATTTGAACCTAGAACCCAGATGCACTGACTGGAGTACTACTTGGATCTAGAACTCTTTTGTGCTAACTCAAGTCTTACTGGGACCAGAATCTGAAGCCCCATTGCTACTGACTGGAGTCCTACTGAGATCTACAACCCTGCGGACAAACTGAGTCTAAGTGGAATAGGAAACTAAAACACTGCGGTACTGACTGGAGTCTCACTGGGATCAGAACCTAAAACCTAGAAGGTCTAGAACAGTGGTTCTTAACCTTATTGGAGGTACTGAACCCTGCGAGCTTCATCAGTGCATTCACCGAACCCTTCGTAATTGGAAAAATAAAATATGATTTCTTCAAAACATAGGTATATATTTTATTAGTGCACAAAATGAACCATGCATCAGTTGCACACAAAACCACTGTGTGCAAAGAACAAAACCAACAAAACATGAATTTCACACAAAAACATAACTCAGTGAATATTTACTGCAAATCAATGTGACTTTTGCTGTTGCCTTTCAGATACAAGTTCAGAAATGCGCGGCTTCACCTTGGCAAGTGCCACTCTCATATCATTTTCGCAGCAAAGTCTGTTCCTTTTCTTAGTTTTCATGTCCACCATCCTCGAAAAGGATTGCTCACAAAGATACGTTGTAACAAACGGTGTGAGTATCTCAAGGGCTTTCTTGGCAATACGAGAGTATGGTACGATTTGGTGACACCAAAACGTTGAGAGCGTTGTTGTTCCGAAGAGTTGCTGTTGAAGCTGCTCTGCTGAAGTTCAATGATTTCGTCGAGGCATTCATTGTTGACATCTGCTGTCATCTGCTGTCATCTGCTGAACGCAGCATAAGTTTTAGCTTTCTCCGTGCTTTTTGGGCTACCCAAGCCACCGTACCGTTATGCTGCTCGGTGTGAACGCACCTTAAGGAATAGACGGTCATTCATTTTTAAAGCGGCGGCTCACTTGACTGCAGTGTGTGTCTGCCGAACCCCTGAGAGTGACTCATCGAACCCCTGAGAGTGACTCATCGAACCCCTGAGAGTGACTCATCGAACCCCTGAGAGTGAACCCCTGGGGTTCGATCGAACCCAGGTTAAGAACCACTGGTCTAGAATAACAGTCCGTAGACATTACTGTGAAGTCAAAATGTTCCCAATGATAAAGAGTTGAAGGAAACAGAGACTCGGAGAACCTAGGGTTTGAACAAAGATTGACGTTCTCGACTCACCTTCTTTGACATGAGCGGGATTGAAACCGCCAGCCAGAGCTTTGGGCGCCCCCCATTCGGTGCTGATCATCACATTGTGTCGAGGTTGGTACCAGAAGTCATATCCAAAGGGCGCCGCTTCACCGGGGTGCTCCCAGTTACCGACCACCTCGAACGTCTCACCGTCCAGCAGGACGAAACCACCTGAGAGGAACGACAGAAGGTGTAACGCTGAAACTGTCCACTAGGGGCCCACGGTTCCTTTTCCTTCACTTTGAGGTGTTTACATCACTTCCCTCTGTGTGAGCATGAGAACCTATGATCCAGTCTGCCAGTCGGCTCACCTTTGCCGTTGCCGGCCGGGTCTCCGATACAGCTGATCATGATCTGACCGTTGCCCAGACAGTGAGACGTGTGAGGGTTCGCCAGGTTGCACTTCCAGTACATATCGACCGGCTCCACCACCTGAAGACAACAGAACCACAACAACGTCATCTTTATGCACTCGAAAGAACGTTTGTTTTATTCATAAAGCAGTGCTTCACAATAAAAGCATCCATCCCTCTTCTGATGTAAGTTTGAACCAGAGGACACAACCGGCAAAACACAGTATCTCCTCTTCAGTGGTTTAGTAATCAATATCTAATCAATAAACTATCATCTATGTAAAGATATAGAGGAGTAAAATATACCTCAGGAGACAATCTCTGGTTCTGAAAAGTGGAGTCAACGCTTCCTGTGTTAAAGCTGCATTCTCTCTCCTGTCCACCAGGGGGCGAATCCTCTGGCTGTATAGAAGTCTATGAGAAAATGACTCTACTTCTCTCTTGATTTATTCCCTCAGTAAACATTGTAAACATGAGTTTATGGTCTCAATCTCTAGTTTCAAGTCTTCTTCAATACAGCATGATGTTCATTTAGTAAATGATGCTCCATTTAGAGTCAAACAGACCATAAAGCAGGGGATGCTTTAGGGCAGGGCTACACACTGATTGACAGGTCGACACCAGAGACGTATACGGCGTCTCTACGTCACTCCTCCTCAGTCCTTATATGGTCACTTCCTGTTTAGTCGTTGCAAAAATTTAAGATGGCGAACTAGGGGCTTCAAAACGTCCACAAACCAACGAGAGACGTCCTGAAGACTCCGTCCACTTCTTATAAACAGTCTGTGGTCTCTCTTTCTCTCTCTCTCTCTCTCTGTTGTTATCAGAGCTTCTCCTTGTTGCGTCCACATAGTCGGCCGGCTGCATGTCCTTTAGTGCATGTTAGTGCATGTTAGTGCATGTCAGTGCATGTTAGTGCATGTTAGTGCATGTCAGTGCATGTCAGTGCATGTGAGCATGCCCCTCTGCTCTGTTCTCATACGACGGTTTACAGCTGATCACACCGTCCAGACTGACAGCGTCGTCGTGGAAACGTGCACCGACCCTCCTGTTCTCCCTCCCTCAACGCTGTTAGCACTGTTATCACTGTTAGCACTGTTATCACTGTTAGCACTGTTAGCACTCTTATCACTGTTAGCACAGTTAGCACTGTTATGACTGTTAGCACTGTTATCACAGTTAGCACTGTTATCACTGTTAGCACTGTTAGCACTCTTATCACTGTTAGCACAGTTAGCACTGTTATCACTGTTAGCACTGTTATCACTGTTAGCACTGTTAGCACTCTTATCACTGTTATCACTGTTATCACTGTTAGCACTGTTATCACTGTTAGCACTCTTATCACTGTTAGCACTCTTATCACTGTTAGCACTCTTATCACTGTTAGCACTGTTAGCACGTTGTAAGCTGTTGAGAGGGAATACAAATGTTCCAAATCTGGGATCTTGCACCTTCAGAGTCTCAGTTTAATGACCACACAGTGACTCAGCAGTTTTCTGACATGTTTGTGTTCTGATTATTAATCGGAGCAGCTGCAGCCACAGAGACGCATTCGTTATTCCCCACAACACTGACCCGGTCCAATCTCACAGATATGTCAAGTTTTTTAAGGAACAGCTGTTAGAGTGTTTATCATCCAAACTGAACTCAGGATGAACTTCCTCCTCCTCCTCCTCCTCCTCTGACAGGAAAGCATATAAGTCCGGGTGAGGACTGAACTAGCCCACTATGAGGCCCCATCGAACCCCCCATTCCTCCAGATCTCTACACATCCAGGACTCCTCCAGAGGAGCCTCCTCAAACTCCTTGTCATTACTGAACTACTGTGGAATGAATTGAATCAACAGAAAGGAACCCAACGAAGATCTGTAACTTCTTTATCTGATGGTTGGAGCCGTAAGCTAATGTTTATCCTCTCTGCTGTATAAACACAGGAAGTCAAGTTGGATTGTTTCTTCAGTCACTCTTGTTCTGGTTGGGAAACAAATGTTCAAGTGAGAATCCATCAGAGAAACAAGCCTTCAGATTTGTCCTGAGAGGAACGTTTCTGTATCAGAAAGAAAAGGAAGTTTCTGCTAAACATAAAGAATAGAGTGTTTAGAGGCCTCGGTTCACTCTCTGATCCTGGGTCAACTCTAAGTCTGGTTCCCCTTAGAGGAGCCAGGTGATCATGTACATTGTGATGAATATCTTGTTTCTGATTGGCTGAGCTGCGTTCATCCTCTCACAGAGCGACTCGTACCTTGTGGATCTGCGGCGCTCTGGGATTCGTGCCGACGTCGACCACGTAGACTCTGGAGGAGATGAGCGAGGGCAGAATCAGACGGTTTCTCTTCTTGGAGGCGTCGCCGAAGCAGCTGCTGCAGGCGTTCCATCCGGAGTGGTGCAGCTCGTCACGGAGGTTCGGCATCGGCAGCCGGTGGATGACCTGCAACAGCAAAAGGTCAAAGGTCACGGCAGGTCAGAGGAGATGTAGTGTATTTTATCATATTCTGTTATACCTTGCTGTAATGAGGCCATGAAGTTGTTGCATGCTGTGTGATGTTGACCAGTTAGGGTTCTTAAGAGCTGGTCTGATAGTGACCTCATGACCAACGTATGGCATGACAGCCTTGTTTATGGTGATGTTTACACAGACAAAGAGACTGGGTACTCAGGAGCTGCCCTAACAATGACCTCATGACCTGCATAGGACATGACAGCCTTGTTTATGGTGATGTTTACACAGATGGAAGATTTTGGGTTCTCAGGAACGTATTTCAAAAAGTGTAAGTTTCAAGGTGTCTGAACGAGGTATTTACTGCTCAGCATGTTTTATGCCTTTGTGCCCATTGAAGTGATATACAACACACATATAAGGCCAAGCCCGAAGGCTGAGAGCCTCAGTCCATGCTGAATCTCTGTATGGGCTCCATTATCCTTTGATATCAAGTTATTTACTACAGAGACTCAAAGAATGTGGCAAAGTGATGCAGAAAGACAGTAAAACCGATTCTACAGGTCGGAATAAAAAAAAAAACCTGAAGGAGGAAGAAGAAGATGATGAAGAGGAGACGACAGCGAGACGTCTGAAAACTAATCCGGCAGCAGAACAGAGACCTGCTGAGAGAACAAAGACAAGAGAGGAACCCATGCTACAAATCAACAAACGTCACAGATTGGTTTAGAGAGACGATCAGCTGAAGAAGAAGAAGAAGAAGAAGAAGAAGAAGAAGAAGAAGAAGAAGAAGAAGAAGAAGAAGAAGAAGACTGATTGGAGGACTGGTTCCACCTGAGTGTAGGTGGAGGACTTGGGGTCCACGTCCACGGTGGCGAGGTAGTCCGGTTTCTGGATGTCAGTGTTGCGGTAGATGCAGGGAAGGTAGACGATCTCCTCCCGACGACCTTCAACAAGGAGAACAATTTAAACTGGTATTGTTTGGGGTATTTATAAATAAATAAATACATAAACATGTAGAGGTCAGACAGACAGACTCACCTTTCATGGCGTCCAGTGGGCTGCGGTATCCTGGTCCACATCCTGAACAGCTGGCTGAGAAAACACATGAAAGGTCATGAAACACAAAGACTATATAAGAAGTAGACGTTTTAATCTGGTTTGTAAACTGATGTTCTGAAGCTTCAAGTTTGACAATTTTGCCGTCGCCATCTTGTTTTTTTGCAACCACTGAACAGGAAGTGACCATATTTGGACTGAGGAGTGAGGTATATACGCCGTATACGTCTCTGGTGTGGACCTGTCAATCAGTGTGTAGCCCCGCCCTAAAGCATCCCCTGCTTTATGGTCTGTTTGACTCTAAATGGAGCATCATTTACTAAATGAACATCATGCTGTATTGAAGAAGACTTGAAACTAGAGATTGAGACCATAAACTCATGTTTACAATGTTTACTGAGGGAATAAATCAAGAGAGAAGTAGAGTCATTTTCTCATAGACTTCTATACAACCAGAGGAGTCGCCCCCTGCTGGACAGCAGAGAGAATGCAGCTTTAACACAGGAAGAACTGACTTCACTTTCAGAACTGGAGGTTTGTCTCCTGATGAAACACTGGTATCACTGCAGTAGAGGTCACAGATGTCAGACTAATGCATTCTGACTAACAGTTCTTCAGAGTCATCTTTACATGGGAGTGTTTTCAGTTATAGCCGGGAGGTTCATACTAACACCTCTGAACTCCATCATAAAAATGTCTCACTCTGCACGGGGGGGGGGGGGGGGTCGTTTCTACGAGCCATCTGGTCTTTACATAACAGGATGGAGAGCTGTGTTTCCACGT
>NC_072468.1:27869148-27884148 GCF_027596085.1 Anoplopoma fimbria | reverse complement strand
GTCGTGCATCCTGCTACGGCCCTGCTGACACCGACTGCTACCACCATTATTATTACTAGTCACATTACTATTACTATTACCTGTACCATTAAGCATTTTAGCTTTACTTCCACCCTGAAGCCCTTTTTGCTTTCTCGTTCTGCAGGTTTCCATGAATCGTTGTGGTACCTGGACCGTAGTCGTGCCTCCTGCTGTGAGCCGACTGACACCCACTGCTACTTCCATTATTATTATTAGTCACATTACTATCCCTATTTTCATAATTATAATTCTACTGTAATAATTGCTGCTGTTATTATAAGTAGTCTTATTATATGAATCATTTATGTCATATACATTGAATGTGTTGTATCTCTGTTATGCTGCTCATTCTATACACATGACATCTATTGCATTCTGTCCATCCTGGAGAAGGATCCCTCCTCTGTCGCTCTCCCAGAGGTTTCTTCCTTTTTTCTCCCTGTTAAAGGGTTCTTTTAGGGGAGTTTTTCCTCTGCTGATGTGAGGGAAGGACAGAGGATGTGAGGGTGTAAGGACAGAGGATGTGAGGGTGTAAGGACAGAGGATGTGAGGGTGTAAGGACAGAGGATGTGAGGGTGTAAGGACAGAGGATGTGAGGGTGTAAGGACAGAGGAGGTGAGGGTGTAAGGACAGAGGATGTGAGGGTCTAAGGACAGAGGATGTGAGGGTGTAAGGACAGAGGACAGATTGTAAAGCCCTCTGAGGCAAATTTGTAATTTGTGATTCTGGTCTATACAAAATAAACTGAATTGAATTGAAAGTACATCAAATGTAGGAACAGTACTTGAGAACATGTAATAAGTTACATTCCAACCTCTCTATATAATAAATATATATTATATACTTCTACACTCATGTTTTATTTCTATTATCTGGTTTTATATGAATACATATCATTCAAATATTAGTTTAGTTTAAAAAAAGAGAGTTCAAATCATAAAACAATCTGTCTTTTTATTAATGAAGTAAAAACATTCCCCATCTGTGTTTCTGTTTCTCTGCATCCACACACGGTGGTTTCTGATCTAGGAGGTAGTATTTATGGTATTTTGAATGTGTACTTGTCTCAGCTGCAGTAGTATTCTTTGTGTTCTCTCTGCGTACAGAGTTTAACTGGCAGATAGAACTGACGTAGAACATGTAGTTTGGTGGTTTGCAACTGACTCATAGACAGAACCAGTGTTATTCAGTGAGAGGTCCTTAAACGGGGTACCACAAGGTTCCGTTCTGGGTCCTCTATTGTTGACGTTATTTTAGTTATTGCCAGCAGAAGGTCTGTTTTTGACGGTCCACTACTGCTTGTGGATACATTTTTGTTTTCATGGAATAAACTACTTTTCACGGACTACAACACTCCTCATTGGATAGCGGTCTACTAGAACCAGCAGAGGACCACACGGTGGTCTCCAAGAGTCAGAACCCTTTCCATCCTGCAAGAACAGGCAAAGGTTTTAAACAATGTAATTAAAACTGGACTTAAAACTTCATACACACAAACCATATAGGTCAGATGTCTCAGAAAATGTAAACTCTCATGAGTCTAATGATAAAACTGTGCACGCATTTATTATTCATTATTTATTATGTGAACATGTGACTTAACGAGGCTCATTACAACGACGTATAGTACTTAAGGTGAACTTTTGAACTGTCACTAATGCACCGTTACATTTTGTTTGACTCTAAATGGAACATCATTTACTAAATGAAAATCACGCTGTGTTGAAGAAGAAAACGTTGCCGCCTGATTTCACATTTTCAAGTTGAAAATTGAAATATAAATCTGTAGAAATCTCATCCCTGGTGATTCGTGTATCAAAATAAAAGGTTCCAAACATGAAGATGTTTGTATTTTATTAATGAGGAAGAGAATCCATCATCATCATCATCATCATCTGTACAACATCTGTTCTGTAGCACCGTCACATTCTTCTGATCAAACACGATCCTCCGGCAAATATTCGTCAAAATATCTCCAACATTCATCGTCTGTTCTGGTCACATGATCCAACACATTAACATTACCCCCCCACATGTTCCCGACCGGCCAATCAGCTTCCAGAGCCGGTCTCCATCATCATAACAACATTGACAGGAAGCTGCTGCAGCTTCAGATCTGCAAACAATCTCATCAGTGAAAATTAAACATTTCATTAATTAAACACCAACAGTTTCTCTTTTGTCTCAGACTTTGTATTTCAGATCTCAGTGGACTGATATGGTTTATCAAAAAATATAATCACACAAACATTTGGTCTTCCAGTGTGTTTTAAAGAATATCAGCGTGTCTTTATGTTTCATTATTTTGATATTAGATTTGTCGTCTCATGTAAGAACTATGACCTAAACACACAGATTGGTGTTATTCATGAAGCTTTCTTCAGAACTCCTGCGTTTGGATATTAGCTGATTGGCTCAAACTACATGATTGTCTTCAGATTCTGTCCAAAACTTCAAAACAAAAACTTCAGAACATAAGCGAACACTTTTCGGGGTTACACCATCTGTACATCAACCGACTCCGCTGCAGTTCCTCTAATGTCCACTAGTCCAACAGCATCCCGTCTGGACCGTATCAATAAGTACAACTTATTTGGAGTTCAAACTAAATAATTGGGACCAACTCAACAGCTCACCTGGGCGCTTTATATCCTCACCTGGTAAGGTGTGTTTATGGGCGGAGCCACAGTCTGCTGGTTGCTACTTGTTTGTCTCATCTTTGACGGATGATACCCGGCGGTAAACGTCCCATCAGACACCTGTTGGGGACACCGTGGTCAGGTGTGGACGTCCATGTCTTCATCTTCTCCTCAGCTTTCGTCCATCCTGTCGTCCTCGACGCCGTCCGTCCGGCTCTTCACCGTTATCTTCCACTCATCACCGACTTCCTCTCCTATCACTATCCTGGTCTCTCGTCTCTCCTTGCTCACTTCCCTCCTGTCCTCCTCTGTCTCCTTCCCTTCCTCCTCGCTGTCCTCCTCTAGCTTCTTAACTGCTTGTTTCCTGTCCTCCTCTGTCTCCTTCCTGTCTTTAAAACCTTTGATTGTGTCCTTTCCGTCCTTTTTTGGTTCCTCTGGCCGACACTTGTCCTCTGTCTCCTTAATGTCTTCCACAGCTTTGATTGTGTCCTTTTCTGTGTCCTCTGATTGACCTTCTTCCTTTGTTTCCTTCCCTTCCTCCTCAATCTCCTCCCTGGTCTCTTCCCTGTCCTTTTTCACCTCCTTCCCGTCTCCTGCTTTGGGCTCCTTTTTCTCCTCTGATAGCTCCTTTCCTTCTCCTTGTTCCTCCTCTGTGTCCTCTTTGTCTTCCAGCTCCATCAGCTCAGGATAATCGTCCTCCAAAGCTTCAGGCCCCAGCAGGGTCTCCGTCAGAGTCTTTAGGAGGTCTGATTGGATCTCCTCTGGACTCATTGTCTCCTCCTCCACCTCCTGGTCCTCCTCTTTCCACCCCGACAGAAGGCCCGTCAGACGGAACGACTTCTTCCAAAGCTGTGGGAGTTTGTTTAAGTGCGTCAGGGCCTCGACCACCCAGTCAACCAGCAGCTGGGCCACATTTGCTTGGAGCTGGTGTGGTGACGTCTCCTCCAACTCCTTCGGGTTTCCGGCGGTGAAATTTGCCCAGCGTGACAACAGGAAGTGCTGCAGAACCGGCTTCACGCAAATGTCCAGGGGCTGCAGACGGAAGGAGCAGCCTCCTGGGATCACAGCCGGCAGGGTGCCCGATCCGCTGATGGAAGTGAGGAACGAATCTCCCATGTGCTCCCGGTGTCGGTCCAGGACCAGCATTGATTTACTGGGCCTAGTTGGACCGGACACATGCTTTAGCCAAACCTTGTTAGTCCACAGATCCAAGGCTTCTTCTACTAACAGACTCTCTTGTCCGGCCTCCAGCAGGATGAACTCTGGCAGGACTCTCTCAGCCAGCTGCCGGTTCGCCAGAACCACAGACGGCAACATGGTGCCATCGGCCAGCACCGTCAGGTACACAGTGACCAGAGGTAAAGACCCAGTGAGCTCCAGGGCCTCCGAGCGGCGGGACTTGTCCTGAACTAACCTCAAATCCACAAAGAGACACAACTCGTCCATCGCAGCCACAGCGCCTTCTGACAGCTTGTTGACCCGGATGACCTTCTGCGTAAAATCCTTGAAGGACTTGATCTTGGCCTCCAGGGAAAGTGGCAAAGTGCAAGCCAGCGTTGCTGCCCTACTGATGCTCCGAACGCCCAGCTGATGCTTCAGCATGAAGCTCACCGCCCAGTCATAGGAGATGCGGAAGGAGTCACTGAAACCTCCCTTCTTCTTCAGCGTGGAGGCTTTGTGGAAGAGGTTGCTCTCTGTGATCGGAAGCTGCTGCTCACGCATGGACAGCACCCAGGCCACCATGCGGTCCCCAGCGTCGGCATCCGACTTCTGCTGATGTCCAGTTGACTTCAAACGCTTCCTGGCCTCCTTCAGCCAGGACCGGATGAGCTGCGTCTCGATTACAAACACCTTTGAGGCTTGGCGAAGTCCGTCACACAGAGCGAAGAGGGCGATCCTCAGCTGACGGGCGCTCAGGAAATCATCCCGCTCTTTACAGGAAGACGAGGTGGTCGCTGGTGGGGCGCGGCCGGTCGTTGTTGAAGACAGGTGAGACGTTGGACTTTTTACTTCTTTGATATATTCTTCCTTTATATCTTCAGTGTCATCATCAATGTCAACCAGATCATCGTCAGAAAAGTCCATGTCCTCCAACGGCGCCATCGCCCCGTCCACGTTGTCCTCAACCTCCTTCACCGTGATTTCTCCACTAAAACAAACATGAGCAGTTGAAAGCACAGCAATAACTTCTGAGAAAAACAAAGTTAATGTGTGGTTTAGCTCAACCCAAAACTTAACTACACCAAGAGAACAAGCGTGTTCCAAAATTGAAAGGAAATCAAATTAGTTACATTTTTCATTCATTACCTTATTCTGTCCTTGATAAATCCAACTCTTGTTGATCCTGTAAAAAACATCAAACATGCATCTTTAATTATGTAATACCATAATGAAAAGTAAACTTCTGAACCCTTTAAAATAAACTGTAAAAAAACTGACCTTTGTTTAGAGGTGACAAGCCGTGAAATTCCCAGAAGCATCTCGGCTGTTTGCAAAGGTTTGCTCTGCAGACGATGCAGCCGTAAACACTCTCATGGCGGAGGTTCTTCAAGTGACAGGTCTTGCACCTCTTTGAGATGCTGCTGATCTTCCCCATCCGGTGTCTTTGTTTAACTGGTGCTTCGGTCGCCTCTGCCCTGCTCCCACGGGAGCTGGCGATCTCCATGGTCTCAAAGTTGTTCTGAGCACACTTGGCGAGCTGGTTGCCCAAACGCTTGCGGAAGTTGACCTGAGTAAAAAGGCCGTCTTGCACCCAGGCCGGCGGGTTCTCCTTGCGGCTCTCCCGCAGCACGATGAAGGCGTTGACGATGCTCAGGTTGACCAGAAACCAGAAGAGGCCGCGCCAGTGCCGGTCCTGGGGGATTCCTCCCAGCGGGTTGCATGCCAGCAACTGCTTGCAGATGTCAACCCCTCGCATGTTCTCCTGCAGGAGGCAGAAGGCCATTGGGCGGTCTATGGGGTCCAGTTCGCCCGCTTTGGTCTGAGACCTCCTCCAAACAGTGTCCTGTTCACCTGGCGCTGCATTGGTTGACAGGCAGCCCATCTCTTTGGTGTCCCTCCAGCGGGTGGCCAACAGGGGGCCAAACTGTCTCTGCAGGAAGTCCCCAGGTTTCTCCAGCCGACCCTCCTCCCACAGCTCTCTGGGTAGTATGGGGTTGAGTGGAGGGAAGGAGCTGGAGGCGTAGATGCCCTGGTCTAGGAGCTTCTGCATGAGCGGGACCGATGCAAGTGAACTAGCCAGGTAAAGCTGGTGGTGTTTGTCCTCCAGATCCTTCACCAGCTCCGGTACCACAGTGAAGCCTTGCTCCTGGCCCACCTTCTCCCCCACCTGGATGAAGAAGCGGTGGCAGTAGCCGGACTTGGAATCGCAGAGCAGCCACACCTGAGGCTGGGTCTTTGGATCTCGCTTGGCGTAGCAGCTCCCCTCCTCGGGGCTGGGCAGCAGCGCCCTGTCGATGGACAGGCAGCAGTTCGGCTGATAGGCGTGCCACATGGCTCCTCCCAGAATATTCAGCATCGGCCTGAAGATGTGCAGCGAGTCGCAGGGTTTGCCGGTTCCACGAAACTCGTCAGTGGTGAAGCTGCCCATGCGGATGTTGGTAGCAATCTGCTTGAAGCGTTTGAAGGTCATGGCGCGGAAGAAGGTGTAGCTGTTGTCGTAGTGACTCCAAGACCAGTAGTGCGACGGGTCGGGGAGGTTCTGGATCCCCATCAGAATGACCAGGCCGAAGAAACCTTTGATCTCATGGTTGGTGGCGGGGATCCAGTCTGGGAAGCCGGAGCCCAGGAACTGGCAGGTCTTAGCGTGGGCATTGGTCTCGTTGGTGATCAGCTCCATGAGCTCTGAAGGGAAGAGCAGGTGAAAGTAGTCAATGGCATCGGTGTTCTTGTTCAGGAAGTGATAAGGTCCAGTGCTCTGCTCAAACGGGTCGATGGTGGACGTGGAGCCGTCGCTCTCTGACGGCAGTTTCCAACAATCCGCTGACCTCCAGGACGGATCGGGCAAGTCCTTGTTCTGGACTGGTTCTTTCTCTTCTGAAGGGTGCTGCTCCTTATTGTGGCAGAACTGGATGTCAGGTTCAATGTAGCCTGAAAAATAAAAGGATCATTTAACTTTTCTAACATCTTATAAAGAGAAATGTATCAATATTTACAGAAACATTTAAATCAAAATACAATCAAACAGTGTTATTCAACAAACACTGAAATCAAAAACATTCTTAGAAACTTCTTGTACCTTCTGACGGAGCTGTAGCTCCCCCTGGTGGAGATTAGCCATATTTCTTTTTTTTTAAAGTAAGTTCTTAATCACTACTGACTGTTTCAAACTAGTGAGTTAGTAATTCCGGTTGAATCAGACAGATCTAAGTGAAGTCTTTAGTTATGTGGGTCACTAACAAACACCCGTCTTTAGATGTCCTGAGAACCGATGTTTTGGTACCAAGCGGATGCCGAAATATTGAAAACGAGACTGAAATCGTCTTTCTACAACTTTCTTCCTCAAGGCACTCCAATAAATATATAAAACCTCCATTCCCTCGTAATATTTGAGCTAAGATATAAATTTACAGATGAGTTTTGCGTAATTTGATTTATTTGTTTTGAAAATGTTTTATAGATATTGCGTTAACATCGTTGATGATAATGGTGTGGTGTAAATCTGATGTTGTGACAGCCATACTTAGTTAAGCAAGCCAGATTTAATTCAATAAACTGAGTCTTACTGTCATGGCCTCTACCTCTGCTTAGCCTGCAGCCACTCCCCCTTTCCCTGTGTGTGTTGGTGTTTGTTTGATTGCAGGAGTGGAGACAGGTGTACAGGAGCCAGGCCACCAGCTGTCCTCCATCTCAATCAGCCTGCCCTTAAAAGCCCGGTCCGGACTCCTCCACACCGCCAGATGGTAAACTCTGTTAACCAGTTAGTGTCGCTCTAGCTCGCCAGTCTATTTGGTGTATAATCGGTTACCCTGATTCTTAATTCCTGCTCTCCTGTTCCCTCAGCTTCCCCCTGCCTGAACCTGTCTTTGTCTCCAGCCCTGTTCCCTGCTCGTCTCCAGCTCCGGTCCTGGCTCCCTGGCTTCGCCCCACCTGATCCCCTCGTCCTTCCTGCAACGCATGCCCTGCTAAGAACAATAAACCCCTCACCCTACTCTC
Organism: Anoplopoma fimbria; assembly: GCF_027596085.1. Classification (NCBI taxonomy): domain Eukaryota; kingdom Metazoa; phylum Chordata; class Actinopteri; order Perciformes; family Anoplopomatidae; genus Anoplopoma; species Anoplopoma fimbria. Next base: position 27,876,334 of record NC_072468.1, on the reverse strand, counting down.
TGCCTCCCCGTCTCTCTGTGCTGCATTCAGGTCCACCAGTCTCGACGTAACACTTACGAAATATTTACATAAATACACTCAAACAGCTGCTGGTTCGTGACCCTCTGAGGGGAACTGAACGAGTCCTGAACTTTGAGCGGGAAACAACGAGGTGACGACCTGAACGGGACCAGCAGCTCACTGATCCTCAAAGAGTTTCAAATGTGACGGGAGGCCAGTGTAACAAAGAGCCGGTGGAGATGAAGATATGATTGATTAGAATATATGGATCGACTGTGGAGACGTGGACGAAGGTCTGAAGTTTCTATGAATGGTTTTCCTCTGACTCTGTGGATTCAATGTTAATGTGAGCGAGATACAAACGGAGGAGGTGGTTTGAGAAACCCTTTTCTGTTTAATCATTGACTGAGTAAATCAGACTATTTAAGATTAGAATAAAAGGACTTTGAACATGATTCTCCTCTAAATTGGCAGCAGATCATGTTAGAAGACATCTGTTTCAAAACCTCTCAGTATTCTTTACTCTGAAGCTTCCAGAGCTGAAGAGAGTTTAGACAGTGAGCAGAAGGAAAAGCTGAAGCTGAGAGGAAACACTTAAGCTCACTGATATCAGACCTGTGAATGTTTTACAGCTCCATCTTATCGAGCTCCTTTGACGTTCAGTTTAAGTTAATCTGCAGCAGGTCAACAACGTTGTTATAGGTTGACATATTTACCTTTGACACTTAACCCACAGAGGAACATGTGAGCAGCTAGAAGTCTGATTAACAGCTGATAAAGAGTCTGACCTCATTTAACAGAGAAGAACTTTCTCAATCTGAGAAAAACATTACAAGACTTTTATCTAATCAATGCTTCAGTCTGTTGATGGAGCTTACAGAGGCTAAGCTACATGCTAACAGATTCAGTGTTGATCGGATCGATTGATTGGCTGGTTTCACAGCTACAAACACGCATTGTGTCTTTTATTGTGGACCAGATGTTGCAGCTGTTCTGTAGAATCTTTAGTGTTTGATTCTGGAGCGAGTCACGTCTCTTTAGAACTTTAGAACCATTTATTTCATATCGTCTCCTGAACAGAACGATGTCAGGTGGAATTTGTTATTAAAGGTGTGTGTGTGTGTGTGTGTGTGTGTGTGTGTGTGTGTGTGTGTGTGTGTGTGTGTGTGTGTGTGTGTGTGTGTGTGTGTGTGGTCTTACTTACTTCTGGCCTGACAGGTGGCGCTGTGGTGCTCCGGGTTCATCAGCAGGTGTTCAGCCATCTGATCTGCAGTCTGAGAGCTGAAGTCACAGTTTGAGCAGCGCAGCAGGAAAACACTGAAACACAGGAAGCCGCTGTCATCACTCTGTTTACCTCAGATTATTGTTTCTGTGACGGGACGATCAATAATCAGGAAACACAACAATAAAACCGTCAACAACTAAAATGTTACCAGAAAACACTTGACTGGTAACAAGTAACACCTGTAACGCCATTTACACCTGTAACAAAGGCAACATCTGTAACATCAGAGTTAAGAGACAGATCAACATGGAGACTGAGAGAAACGTCTGAGTCATTTCTCTGTTAAAGTCCATAACAAACATAAAACATGCAGATTCCAACAGTAATATATTCATTCATTCATTAATTCATTAATATCTGATGATGTGATGCGTTTGACAGTCTGAGGAGTTTCAGTGATGAAGAGCGACACCTGCATGTCAGACAGGTGAGGACAGACAGAAAGACAACAGGAGAGAGTCTCACCATGGAGGAGGACGTCTGTGAAGAGGAAGAACTCTGTCTTTGGTCTGTGGAACGTGGTGACTGAAAACAACAACAACAATCAGAACCACTGACGTCTGAAAACAATGTTCAGGTCTGTGTCCTCATTCTGAAAACAACAATCACACTAATCTGTTCACATGTCTGATGAAATGTTCTATGATACATTCATGAGGACTAACTCTGAATATTCTTTTTACATGACGGTATTAAATGAGTTTATTTTATTATTAGTGGAATATTAGTGTTTATGTAAACATAGTCAGTGAGGATCACTTCACTCAGAATGAGGTTTAAATATCTGATGGAAAAAAGAGAAAATGATGAAGATTCATCGACTCGTTTTTTTAAACCTTTTTAATTTGAGAATTTAAACAAACCTTTTCTAATTTTGAATATATTTTCATTCCACTTGCAGCACAGCTTCTTCTATGTTTTCAGCTTCAGGTTTATAAAGCTCAGTTGTTAATCGCCGTAGTGTTCTTGGTGGTCGTGCACCTCTGAATGTTTTGTAACTTGGTTACTCACTATTAGCATGTCTGAGGATTATACAAAGAAGATAAAATAGCTTTTAGATTCTTTAGAAACAGGAAGTCTTAAAAATCTACATTTGAGTAAATATGTTGCAGCCAAATCAAATAGTTTACAGGACATTCAACCTTTGTTTCTTTAGAATACATTTAATACTTGACTGCTTTCTTTACAGTTCTTGTATAAAGGTAATAAAGTAGTTTATGAATATGAGATGTGAGTTTACAGTTAATTATTACCCCTCCTCTCTATAGTGGAGGTTAGTTTATAGCCGGTTACACCTTCAGTCTATGATCATATTTATGAGTTACACTTTTTCTTCACAGTTCTGTTTGTTTGATCGCCCTCTGGTGGTCAGGAGAATACTGCAGCTCAGAGATCAGAGCGTAGAAACGCTGCGTTCATGCTCGGAGCTCGCTCACCGTCTGCTGAGGCTCAGACTACGGCACTAAACCCGAGTATGAACGAAGCTTTAATCAGTTAAATAAGAGGTGGGTGTGTTCTTACTGGATCATGTGGGAGGCGTAGGCTCTGGAGCAGCAGCTGCTGTACGGACACAACAGACACCGGACGTGAGTCGGGTAGTGAGCCGAGAAGTCCAGGACCCTGGTTCCACATTCCAAACACAGCAGGAGGTCTCCATCACAACCAGAAGACCTGTACATTTTACAGAGACCAGATTAATCTGAGTCTCACCTGTTGACTCTGAATATTAATCTGAGTCTCACTTGATGACTCTGAATATTAATCTGAGTCTCACCTGTTGACTCTGAATATTAATCTGAGTCTCACTTGATGACTCTGAATATTAATCTGAGTCTCACCTGTTGACTCTGAATATTAATCTGAGTCTCACCTGTTGACTCTGAATATTAATCTCAGTCTCACCTGTTGACTCTGAATATTAATCTCAGTCTCACCTGTTGACTCTGAATATTAATCTCAGTCTCACCTGTTGACTCTGAATATTAATCTCAGTCTCACCTGTTGACTCTGAATATTAATCTCAGTCTCACCTGTTGACTCTGAATATTAATCTCAGTCTCACCTGTTGACTCTGAATATTAATCTCAGTCTCACCTGTTGACGTGGATTCTGCGGCCGACCGGTCTCTTGGTTGGGGATCTAGGTGACTTGTGGAGGGCGGGGCTTCTCTGCAGTGGAGACTTCTCAGTCTTGATGTTGATTGGCTGGATGAGGGAGGCGGGGCTCTGGAGCAGCCGGCTGCCTGCTAATGTCAAAGGCCGGATCTTCCCGTAAGTCCTGATCGTTACCTGGAGACACATGGATCAATAATAAGAACGGACAGACGGGGTTGGGTCCTGATATTAAAGGGTGAAGGGGTTAATGAGCTGACCTTTGACCCCGGTGGTAGTCCTTCAAGCTGAGCAGGTCGACGGAAGCTGCGATGGTTCTCCAGTTTGTGCTGCATCTTGTCCTTCAGGAAGATGAACTGAAGACGACACCTGTTACAGTGGAAGGCCTGGTTCATCTGAGGGACAAAGACGGACAGATGAGCTTCTTATATTTCTAATATTCATATTGTTGGATGGCTAATAATGACGTTTAGGAACCAACCTGGCAACACTGCAGTAAAAAGGCTGGTGGTGGTGGTTGTGTGTGATGTGTGTGTGTTGGTGTGTGTATGTGTTGTTACCTGGTGTCTCAACAGGTGCTGCTGGTAGCTGATGGGGTTTCTGGTCACCTTCAAGCAGAAAAGACACATCAGGAAGCGAGAGTCTCTATGGAAGCTGGCGAAGTGCTGCAGGATGTCGGAGTAGAACGACGAGCGATAGGAACACACCTGCAAGTCACACCTGAGTTAATGAGGCCCGAGGTCACACAGTTAAATAAGGTCAGAGCTCAGCGGTCAACCTCACCTGGCAGACATAGGGCATCTCTCCGGGTTTGTGGTTGGACTTCATGTGGTTCAAGAAGGCCGGCTCGTTCTCAAACGCCCACTCACAAATACGACACAAACCTGAGAGATGGAGACAGGTAAGACCTGAGTCAAGTCCTCGTTAAGACAGGTAAGACCTGAGTCAAGTCCTCGTTAAGACAGGTAAGACCTGAGTCAAGTCCTCGTTAAGACAGGTAAGACCTGAGTCAAGTCCTCGTTAAGACAGGTAAGACCTCGGTATTAGTTGTATATGTTCAGGTGTTTGACCAGGTGTGGCTCTTACAGGAGGAGAGGGCGGGGCCATGCACCTGCTCCTGGTGGCTCTGCAGCTGAGCTGGAGAGGAGAACTGTCGGTAACAGAACTTGCAGCACTTCCTCTCGTCACCTGTTGCTCTTCCTCCAACCAGCTCTGAGTGGTGGAGCATGTGCTGCATCAACCTGCGAACACAGACAAACTCAGGTGAATATACGGACAACTGCACCTGCATCCAGACAGGTGCTCAAGTTTGTACAGGTAGACAGGTGTGTTTGGGGCATGTAGGTGTGTAAAGGTGCTACAGTGTTTTAAGGTGAGCTCAGGTGTGTTAAGGTGTTAAAGTATGTTAAAGTTAGTTCAGGTGTGTTTAGGTGCTGGTTGGTCCCACCTCAGGTTGTTCTCGGCCAGGTAAGTGCAGATCTGGCAGGTGAAGGTGGATGTTTTGATCCCCAGTGGGAGGGGCTTCCTCAGACTCAGGTCACCCTCAAACGTTCCGTAGTAGAACTCCTCCACACTCATCACCACCCTGGGGGGGTCTAAGGTCGGCAGTGAGGTCACACTGTGGGCGGTGATGACGGAGGGGGCGGGGCCAGGAGCTGCCGGACCAGGTGACACACAGAAACTATCATGTACAGCCGTAACCATGGTAACACAATGTAGTGGTAGAGTCTTAATAAAGTGATTTTCAGCCTGTGAATTTAATGTTCCACAGGATCTAAATGTTCCACAGGTGAGGGTTGGGACTAGCTGTCATCAGGTAAGTTAGATGATGGTGACCCTCAACACTTCCTGTACCTCCTTCACAATGAAAGTCCAGCAGCTATTAATTAATTAATTCTGCTGCTGTTTGTTTTGGGATGATCGTTGTATAAATAGGCATTCAAATTCAACTTTTTTTTATGATTTATGTCATTATAACTGTGTTATTCTACACTAAAGACATTGTTCTGTTTTCATAGAGGAGCACGACTTTATATTGAAGTGATAATCAAGACCACAGAGAGTAAAATGTGACAGGAGCAAAATACTCCCCGAAACTGCTTTGGGTTCTATGATCCTGAACGTGGCTCAGATATCACAATTCTCTCTTTTTTGAGCTCTGAGAGATAAACTGGTTCATCGTCAGCTAAAAGAAAAATAGGAGAACGTTGAAGGTCTGGAAAACAGTTTTTTCCCGGATACTTGCACCGTGCTACATATATATATAGAATGTGTTTATAATCATATAATCATCACGATCAATAGACTCACTTGGCGGCGCCGCCTGTTATCTTTAGATTGATGATTTAAAACCTAAACATAGTTTTAATCAAACTGGTTTGAAACTGTTACCTCTGACCCAAAACTAGTTTAATCTATAATAATACATAATAAAATAATTATAGAATATTCTTTTGTATCAATAATCTCAATTCTTAATAATAAATGTAATAACAAATACAATATTAGATAAATCTAGTGAAGTTTAAAGTAAGTATTTAGATGTAGTGAAGAATAAAACATAAAGAAGCCGGAAATTGAGATACTCAAGTGAAGTACACGTACCTCAAACTGTACCACAGTAGAGTACTTGAGTAAATGTACTTTACACCACAGGGAGTCATAATCAATAACGTCTCTTACCGGTGCTGAACGAAGAGATTCTGGTGACGCCATTGGCCGATCCAGAGGGGAGGGCGGGGAAGCCGCCAGCTTCAGGGAGTTGGCTCCGCCCACCTGGGTCATCTGAACGTTAACTGGAGAAAAAAAAAATCAATAACCAACATCTCACTGAATCAATCAATCAGCTGTGATCAGATGTGGTCTGACGGACCGGGGCCCGGCGTGCCGGTGCGGATGGTCAGCGTGGTGGGCAGCTGCATGGCGGTGAAGGCGGAGCCAGGCTGGGTGGAGCATCGTGAGGGGGCAGGGCCTGGTCTGGTTTGGACCGCCTGGCCCTGGGGGACCGGGGACACGCCCACGCTGGGCCGGACCAGCTGACCCAGCGACGGTGCTGTGGAGGGGGAGACAGGAAACAGCAGCGGTGAGCGATCCGATCAATAACGAGGTCATGAGTCTTATTGATTAGTGAGTTCGGGCGTCCTACACTGGATCAGGGTGAGAGGCTGGACCGTCTGACCCGGCTGAAGGTTCAGCAGCAGAGGAGTGCCGCGGTTCATCACCGGGAAGCCCTGCAGGGGGAACACATGACATCACAGTGACATCACAGTGACATCACAGACATCCAACAGATGCTCCAATAAAATATGAACTCATGACTCAACCGGCTCGTTATGGGATTGATTATAATAAAGGGATTTATTTCATTTTTTGTGTGATTATGAGATAATAGGGTCCTAAAATATTACAATAAACGTTAAAAGTTTCATTTGAAATCAATAAAAGCTTCCAAACATGTATTTTTTTTTCATTATGACAATAATTAATGAGGAGGAAAGGGCGTCAATTTAAAAGTAAATGTTTTTAAATATTTAAATAATATAGTCTATTAAAGCCTTTTAAAAGAAATGTCTTCATAAAAGATACATTTATTTAAAGGAAGTGTGTTAACTTGACTAATTATTACGTAGACATGGTCTGGAGTTGAAAATCTAAATATTGATGAATCTCAGAACTGACCAATGAGAGCCGAGCGTGTGAACTCGTCTGGAGTTTCTTCATTAAGGTGTGTTTGATTTCCGTACCTGTGTGGTGAGGAGGATAGGCGCGCCGTGGCGTGTACCGGGGGCCG
>NC_072468.1:27816648-27861648 GCF_027596085.1 Anoplopoma fimbria | reverse complement strand
CTGTCTATATCTGTCTGTCTCTCCACCTGTCTGTCTGCTCACCTGTCTATCTCTACACCTTTCTGTCTCTACATCTGTTTGTCTGCTCACCTGTCTGTCTGCTCACCTGTCTGTCTCTCTATCCGTCTGTCTCTCCACCTGTCTGTCTCTATATCTGTCTGTCTCTCCACTTGTCTGTCTGCTCACCTGTCTGTCTCTACATCTGTTTGTCTGCTCACCTGTCTGTCTCTCTACCCATCTGTCTCTCCACCTGTCTGTCTCTACATCTGTTTGCCTGCTCACCTTTCTCTCTGCTCACCTGTCTGTCTCCTCAACTGTCTGTCTGTTCACCTGTATGTCTCTCTCTCCACCTGTCCTCTCCTCACCTGTCGGCCTACTCACCTGTCTCTCACGCCACCTGTCTGTCTGCAGGAGTGATGATGTGTCCAAGATGGCTGACGGAGGACGGTTTTGAAACTCAGCTGGCTGTCAATCATCTGGGTCACTTCCTGCTGACCAATCTGCTGCTGCCGCTGCTGAAGAGCTCCGCCCCCAGCCGCGTGGTCACCGTGTCGTCCATCGCCCACAAAGGGGGTACGACTTCTGACCTCTGACCTCTGACCTTTAATGTTTCTGATGTTTTTTTTGATTCAGTTTTAATGTTTTTCTTCAGGTTGCATCGACTTTGACGACTTGTTCTTCAGCAGAAGGACGTACAGCGCTCTGGAGAGCTACCGACAGAGCAAACTGGCCAACGTCCTGTTCTCTAGAGAACTCGCCCGACGATTAAGAGGTCCCCGCAAACACTAAACACACTCAGAGGTCCCCACAAACACTAAACACACTCAGAGGTCCCCACAAACACTAAACACACTCAGAGGTCCCCACGAACACTAAACACACTCAGAGGTCCCCACAAACACTAGACACACTCAGAGGTCCCCACAAACACTAAACACACTCAGAGGTCCCCACAAACACTAAACACACTCAGAGGTCCCCACAAACACTAGACACACTCAGAGGTCCCCACAAACACTAGACACACTCAGAGGTCCCCACGTACACTAAACACACTCAGAGGTCCCCACAAACACTAAACACACTCAGAGGTCCCCACAAACACTAGACACACTCAGAGGTCCCCACAAACACTAAACACACTCAGAGGTCCCCACAAACACTAAACACACTCAGAGGTCCCCACGAACACTAAACACACTCAGAGGTCCCCACAAACACTAGACACACTCAGAGGTCCCCACAAACACTAAACACACTCAGAGGTCCCCACAAACACTAAACACACTCAGAGGTCCCCACAAACACTAAACACACTCAGAGGTCCCCACAAACACTAAACACACTCAGAGCTTCCCACAAACACTAAACACACTCAGAGGTCCCCACAAACACTAGACACACTCAGAGGTCCCCACGTACACTAAACACACTCAGAGGTCCCCACAAACACTAAACACACTCAGAGGTCCCCACAAACACTAGACACACTCAGAGGTCCCCACAAACACTAAACACACTCAGAGGTCCCCACAAACACTAAACACACTCAGAGGTCCCCACAAACACTAGACACACTCAGAGGTCCCCACGTACACTAAACACACTCAGAGGTCCCCACAAACACTAAACACACTCAGAGGTCCCCACAAACACTAGACACACTCAGAGGTCCCCACAAACACTAAACACACTCAGAGGTCCCCACAAACACTAGACACACTCAGAGGTCCCCACGAACACTAAACACCAGATACATACATATATGGACTGACAGTATCCTGTTGTTTTACCTCCTGATACTGAACTCCGTGCCTCCCTTCAGGCTCTGGCGTGTCATCGTTCTGTCTCCACCCGGGTGTGATCCGGACCGAGCTGGGTCGTCACGTGGAGGGCTGGTTCCCCATGCTGGGGGCGCTGCTGAGACTCCCCTCCCTGCTGCTCATGAAGACTCCCAGTCAGGGCAGCCAGACCAGCGTGTACTGCGCTGTGACGCCGGGCCTGGAGGGCCAGTCGGGGCGATACTTTAGGTGACTCTTCAACATTTTAAAAAATACATATTCCCATAACTTCCACTCTTCAGACACATTTTGTACATTAAAACTCTTCCTCTCTCACTCAACGTCACATTTACAAACTGTAACATCTGAACTGTTTTCATCTCTTACTCTTAAACTGACATTTAAATCACTACTCGAAACTAAAGCGTCCACTGTTCCTACTCTGTTTAATTCTCCTGAATCTTTGATCGTTTTCAGCACTTTTCCTTCATATTCAAACTGACACTTCAACTTCTACAAACTCACTGTAATTATGACAAATGTCTCCAGAGATTAATTTTCCACCAGTGAACACACTTTAGTTCTCTCCAGCCTTTTCTATATTCAAGTATACTGTCTGTGTGTGTTACTCCTGTATAACTACATTGTGGGGACCCACTCACATTTGAGGACAAGCAGCAGGTCCCGACAAGGGAAACAATACATTACACATTATAACATGTAAGGTTTAATGAATTCATCTGTTTTCATAAAATAGGCGGAGCTCACAGGGTTAATGGTTATCTACTGTAGCTTGTGAGCTAACGGCTAACATGCTAGTCAGCCACAATAGTTCTGAGTTTCTTTGTGTTGTAGGTATGAATCCAACTCCATGGAATGAATTTAACTCAATGTCATGTCCTCATAAGTCACAAAAACGTTTTATTCCTGTCCGTCATCAGTGACTGTGCAGAGAAGGAAGCTGCTCCGGAGGGGCGGGACGACGCCGTGGCCAAGAAGCTGTGGGAGGAGAGCGCCCGATTGGTCGGATTAAAGGACACATGTTGACCTTTGACCTTGGCCCTGATGTCTGTGTGCAGACTGGACAGACTGCAGCGCCCCCATGAGGTGGAGGACGGGACGACGCCCGTGAAATACTCACTGTGACTGACAGATGATGGGAGCCAATCGGAGGACAGGGCGGGAGAAATAACAATTATATGATGAATAATAATCATAATTTGTCTTAGTACATCAAAGTATTTGTTCTTTTATTATTATCACTTTGTGAATCAGGATTATTATTATGAGATAAAAAAATAATAATTTTATGATATTTCTGAGAATTTGTATTTTTCAGTCATCTATTTTCATTAAAACAAATGGAACCAAACTTTTTTAAACAGCTGTGATATGAGAAATATAAATATCATAAATAAACATCAACATTTTCCCTTAATCCCTAATTCCCTTTATGTTCCCTTTAAATGTATCTGATATTCCCTTCATTTTTATATTTTATTTAATTATTATTGATTTGATTTTTTCCTCTAGTTTTCCTACTGTTTTAATTTTCTTTTCTCTTTTCTCTCTTTGTGTTTTTGAGTTTTTCTCCAAGTTGTTGATATATAAAGACATTTATTCTCAGTATGGATATTAGGAGCTCTGTTTGAATTTGTGAATATTCAGGAAATGAAGCAGAATTTTCACTTCTAAATATTTTTTGAATATTTTTAAGTTTGTCTGTAACATGAAAACTTCCTATGATGATGACAGGACATAATATGATTGTATTTTTCTGAATAAAGGATTTGATTTATATGGGATGACCAGAACTCTTCCTAGATCACTGTGGCTTCCAGTTTATTATTAAGTCTCTTATTTTCTAATGAGCAGTAACATTCATATAAAGCTATAATAGGATCGCATTATTATTATTATTATTAATATTATTATAATTACGTTGGTCCATAAAGAGCCGACTCACCAGCAGGAGGCAGCAGAGTCACATTTAATATGAACTAAAGAAGAAGTTTTACTAACTAAATTCATTTGTTCCGTTTTGTTTTAATCTTTTTTTTTCAACTTTCATATTGTTATAGTATATTAGGTTTTATGATGTACTGTTATAACATGTCTTTACTTTTGCCTGATTTATCCAACATATCCAATATACATTTTAATTAATAATAATAATACAAATAATATAATAATAATGTTAAACATTATATTTACTTCATAAACTTAAATAAACATAAATATAATAATAAACAATAAAATTAAATAAACTAAAATGTACATAAATATAATAATGAAACTTTACTTGCAAAGTGGACATTAAACAAGTTGATAATTTAGTTTATAAACGATTATTTACAAAAAAAAGTAACTGCGATTACGGGAAATAATCTGTAAAACGGAGCTGAGTCATGACTGGAAACAGCAATGACATCATAGCTGTTGATTACTTCAGTCATGATGAATCCATGAAAGCTTAAAGCTGCAGAAACATTAAACAGGCCCTATTATGATATTTCTATCTCCAATTACAGTTACAACATGTTTACATGCGTTAATGCCCATAATCCTCCTTGTTCTTCTCATCATTCTGTCCTGCAGCACCTCTTCTCACCCTCTCTCTGAAACGCTCAGTTGTAGCTCCTCCCTCCAGAAAGCAAAGTTTGCTCTGATTGGTCAGCTAGCCCGCTCTGTTGTGATTGGTCAACGTTTCACATTTAAAAGAACTCTTCCTCCAGAGCTTCAGCTCCGTCTCTCTCTTTTGTTGTTTGAGGGCCAGACTATCATAAAGTTACATTATGACCTCATAAAGTTACATTGTGACCTCATAAAGTTACATTGTGACCTCATAAAGTTACATTATGACCTCATAAAGTTACATTAGGACCTCATAAAGTTACATTAGGACCTCATAAAGTACTAATACCACAGTGTAGAAATACTCTTACAAGTAAACATTCTACACTCAAAATGATACTTAAAAGTACAAAAGTATTAACATCAAAAGTAAAAGTACTTGTTGTCATGAATAATATATATCATATTATAGTATTATAATTATTGATTATTGATGCATAAATCTGTTCATCACTTCTAAAGTGGGCCTCATTTTAATGACTTTATATAATCTTTAATAATAAATCATCATTTAGTAGATGATCAATAATCTGAGTCTGTAAAGAATTTAAATTATTAAATACAAGTCGTAAAAAATACAATATTTACTCTAAGTTGTAGTAAAGTATAAAGTATGTAGGTGAGGAGACGTACAAAGTAGCGGAAACTAAAAATACTCAAGTAAAGTATAAGTACCACTAATGTACTCAAGTACAGTACTAGTGAAAAACAAAGAGACTGCAGGAACAGAATTTCTGAAAAGTGAATTTTAAATTAGTTTATTTTTTTCTCTGATGTGTTTGTAAAGAAACAACTGACCCTAGATCAGCTTCCTGTCGTTGTTGTCTTTGTTGTTGTTGTCTTTGTTGTCATTGCTGTTGTTGTCTTTGTTGTTATCTTTGTTGTTGTCATTGTTGTTGTCTTTGTTGTCGTTGTTGTCATTGTTGTTGTTGTTTTTGTTGTCATTGTTGTCATTTTTGTTGTTCTTTGTTGTTGTTGTCTTTGTTGTCGTGGTCTTTGTTGTCGTTGTTGTTGTCTTTGTTGTTCTTTGTTGTCGTTGTTGTTGTTGTCTTTGTTGTTGTTTTTGTTGTCGTTGTCTTTGTTGTTGTCATTGTTGTTGTTGTCTTTGTTGTCGTTGTTGTTCTTTGTTGTTGTTGTTTTTGTTGTCGTTGTTGTCTTTGTTGTTGTTGTCTTTGTTGTCGTTGTTGTTCTTTGTTGTTGTTGTTTTTGTTGTTGTTTTTGTTGTCGTTGTTGTTGTCGTTGTTATCTTTGTTGTTCTTTGTTGTTCTTTGTTGTTCTTTGTTGTCGTTGTTGTCGTTGTCTTTGTTGTGTCTGTAATGAAGCGTGTCAGCTGATAATCTGCAGATCAGCCTCCTCCCCTCAGTCTGACCCACTTTGATGATCTGAGCTCAGAGTGAAACTGACTCCAGATCAGATCCGTCTGTAAACAGCTGTGAACCGGATTACACTGATCCAGATGTGAGCCGGGGATCAGAGACCAGATCCAGACCCTCAACGCAGAGCCTCATTGTTCCATCGTTCTTTGTCTCTCATTGTGTACTTTTGTGTTTTTACTGTTAAAAATACCTTCAGATGATGATGTTGTTCATGATGTATATTAATATAGATACGTGTGTGTACAAATACACATTAAACACATATAAAATACATTATTATATCATTATTATCTGATGGACAACATTACAACTCAGTAGTGTAACTAAGTACTTAAGGACAATTCTGAGGTACTTGTACTACACTTTAGTATTTATTTTTTTCCACTACTTTATACTTTTACTCCAATACATCTCAGAGGTAAAGGTTGTACTTTTTGTTGTACTACGTTTATCTGACAGCTTTAGTTACAGCTCTCTCTCATTCTACAACAGACATATTTTACATATTTGTTACAGTATATGTTTGATATTTGTATTATTTTTGATTCAATATTTATGTTCTTGACATTTGCAGTATTTTGCCTTCATGTTTACGTCTCTTTAAATGTTTATTGTCACCAAACATAAAGACAAATTCATTGTAAGTGAACAACCTACTGGTCATAAAGATAATTATGATTCTTCAGCAGATTAAACAACTATAAACTAAACTTCTGATGAGTTTAATCAACACAACAGCACAGATGTTTAAATGAAAATATGTTTAGTGTATAACTAATAATAATATATACGTATATATAACACATAACACACTCTTTACTTGTTTGTATAATATAATATATATATAGAAATATTTCTCTATATTTTATCTGCTTTGTAAAGTCTTTGAGTTTCTTGAAAATAACTTCCTAAATAAAATGTTTTATTATTATTATAACATATATATATATATATATATATATATATATATATATATATATATATATATATATATATATATATATGTATATATATATATATATATATATATATATATATATATATATATATATATATATATATATATATATATATATATATATATATATATATATATATATATATATATATATATAAGTATCAGTAGGTGTACTTCTGATACTTTAGTACTTTTACTTCAGTTAAGTAAAGTGAAAGCAAGACTTTTAGTGTCATTATACCCCCCCCTCTGTCAGGTCGGTAGGAGGCGCTGTGGGGCTGCCGAGGAGCCGCTGAGCCAGCAGGGAGTCCGGAGGAGGAGGAGGAGGAGGGAGGAGGAGGAGGAGGAGGGAGGAGGAGGAGGAGGAGGAGGAGGAGGGAGGGGAGGGGGGGAGGGAGGGGGAGGAGGGGAGGAGGGAGGAGGAGGAGGGGAGGGGGGGAGGAGGGGGAGGAGGAGGGGAGGAGGGGAGGGGAGGAGGAGGGGAGGAGGGGGAGGGAGGAGGAGGAGGAGGGGAGGAGGAGGAGGAGGGAGGAGGAGGGAGGAGGAGGGGGGAGGGAGGGGAGGGGGGGGGGGGAGGAGGGGGAGGAGGGGAGGAGGGAGGGGGGGGGGGAGGGAGGGAGGAGGAGGGGGAGGAGGGGGGGAGGGAGGGGGGAGGAGGAGGAGGAGGGGGAGGGAGGGGAGGGGAGGGGAGGGGGGAGGGGAGGAGGGGGAGGAGGGGAGGGGAGGGGAGGGAGGAGGGAGGAGGGGGGGGAGGGAGGGGGAGGGGGAGGAGGGAGGGGAGGAGGGGGAGGGGAGGGGGGGGGAGGAGGAGGGAGGGAGGGGAGGAGGGGAGGAGGAGGAGAGGGGAGGGAGGGGAGGGGAGGGGGAGGAGGAGGGGGGGGGAGGAGGGAGGAGGAGGGGAGGAGGAGGGGGGAGGAGGGGGAGGGGAGGAGGGGAGGAGGAGGGGAGGGGGGGGGAGGAGGAGGGAGGGAGGAGGGAGGAGGAGGGAGGGGGGAGGGGGGAGGAGGGAGGGGGGAGGGAGGAGGGGGGGAGGAGGGAGGGAGGGGAGGAGGAGGGGAGGAGGGAGGAGGAGGAGGGAGGAGTAACCGGACACCGACTCTCAGAGCGGCTCCTGTCCGGTCAGAGCGCAGCGGAGTCCGGCAGCAGCAGCAGAGACACCGAGGATCAGCACCGAGGAGCAGAGTGGAGCTGTACCGGCTCTACCGGGTAGCTCCTCTCTGTGGGACATAACGGAGTCCTGACGTCACTCAGCATGAAGAAGAGCTCCGGGACGCGGGTGAGACTTAACGGAACCGACACCGGCGGCTCGTGACGGTCCCGGTATCCCGTTAAACCGGAGCGCGAGGAACAAAAGCCTCAAGGATTAGTTTCAAGCTTTTATTTTGAAGGCAGCAGCGTCAGCTGCCTTCAAAATAAAAGAGCTGTTGAAACAGTTTAAACATTATGTACTTAAATAAGGTAGAAACAGAGAGGAAACGTTCTCCGGTTCCATCCGTTAACGGGAGAACAGCTCACCGGACACCGTTTACCGGACTTATATAACCGACACTCCCGTCTAACTCACTGCTGACTGTTTGCTGACTGTTTGCTGACTGACTGTTTACTGACTGACTGTTTGCTGACTGTTTGCTGACTGACTGTTTGCTGACTGTTTGCTGACTGACTGTTTACGGGCTGACTGTTTGCTGACTGTTTGCTGACTGACTGTTTGCTGACTGTTTACTGACTGACTGTTTACTGACTGACTGTTTATGGACTGACTGTTTACTGACTGACTGTTTGCTGACTGTTTACTGACTGACTGTTTACTGACTGACTGTTTATGGACTGACTGTTTACTGACTGACTGTTTGCTGACTGTTTACTGACTGTTTGCTGACTGTTTGCTGACTGACTGTTTGCTGACTGTTTACTGACTGACTGTTTGCTGACTGACTGTTTGCTGACTGACTGTTTACTAACTGTTTGCTGACTGACTGTTTACTGACTGACTGTTTACGGACTGAGTGTTTGCTGACTGTTTACTGACTGAGTGTTTGCTGACTGACTGTTTACTGACTGACTGTTTACTGACTGACTGTTTGCTGACTGACTGTTTGCTGACTGACTGTTTGCTGACTGACTGTTTGCTGACTGACACATGGACTGGTTTAAATGTAAAACAGAAACAAACAGTTTAGTTGATTTGAACTTTAATCTGATGAATATTTGTTCTATTGATCAGTTTACTTTAAATATGAAGGTTAAAGTAGAAAAGACATAAAGAACAAAGTAAATCAAAGTATCTGATCAAAGATCAATAAGTTCAGTTCACAGGTGGTACAGCTTTGTAGTATCTGTAGTATTTGTAGTAGTAATATTTGTTGTAGTATTAGTAGTAGTAGTAGTATTAGTAGTATTAGTGGTATTTGCAGTAGTATTAGTAGTAGTAGTAGTATTAGTAGTATTTGCAGTAGTATTAGTAGTATTAGTAGTATTAGTAGTATTTGCAGTAGTATTAGTAGTAGTAGTAGTATTAGTAGTATTAGTAGTATTTGCAGTAGTATTAGTAGTATTAGTATTAGTAGTATTTGCAGTAGTATTAGTAGTATTAGTAGTATTAGTATTAGTAGTATTTGCAGTAGTATTAGTAGTATTAGTAGTATTAGTAGTAGTTGCAGTAGTAGTAGTAGTAGTAGTATTTGCAGTAGTATTAGTAGTATTTGCAGTAGTATTAGTAGTAGTTGCAGTAGTAGTAGTAGTAGTAGTAGTATTTGCAGTAGTATTAGTAGTATTTGCAGTAGTAGTAGTAGTAGTATTTGCAGTAGTATTAGTAGTATTTGCAGTAGTATTAGTAGTATTTGCAGTAGTAGTAGTAGTATTTGCAGTAGTATTAGTAGTAGTAGTATTTGCAGTAGTATTAGTAGTAGTTGCAGTAGTAGTAGTAGTAGTAGTAGTAGTATTTGCAGTAGTAGTAGTAGTATTAGTAGTAGTATTAGTAGTATTTGCAGTAGTATTAGTAGTATTTGCAGTAGTATTAGTAGTATTTGCAGTAGTATTAGTAGTAGTATTAGTAGTATTAGTAGTATTAGTAGTAGTATTAGTAGTATTAGCAGTAGTATTAGTAGTAGTTGCAGTAGTATTAGTAGTATTAGTAGTAGTATTAGTAGTATTAGTAGTATTTGCAGTAGTATTAGTAGTAGTTGTAGTAGTATTAGCAGTAGTTTGCGGTGCAGTATTAGTAGTATTAGTGCAGTATTGCAGTAGTAGTATTAGTAGTTTGCAGTAGTATTAGTAGTATTAGCAGTTGCAGTAGTAGTAGCAGTAGTAGTTTAGTAGTGTTTGCAGTATTAGTATTGCAGTAGTATTAGTAGTGTTGCAGCAGCGGTAGTATTAGTAGTATTTGCGGTAGCGGTGCAGTATTAGTAGCAGCAGCAGCAGTGTTTGCAGCAGTATTAGCAGTATTAGTAGTAGCAGTATTAGTAGTGTTTGCAGTAGTATTAGTAGTGTTTGCAGTTGCAGTACCAGTATTTGCAGTAGTATTAGTAGTAGTAGTTGCAGTAGCAGCAGTAGTAGTGGTTGGTGCAGTAGTGCAGCAGTAGTTTGCGGCAGTATTAGTAGTAGTTGCAGCAGTGGTAGTAGTATTAGCAGTGCAGTAGCAGTGTTGCAGCAGCAGTAGCAGTAGTGGTTTGCAGCAGTATTAGTAGTATTTGCGGTAGTAGTAGTATTTGCGGTAGTGCAGTAGTAGTATTTGCAGTAGTATTAGTAGTAGTAGTATTTGCGGCAGTATTAGTAGTAGTTGCGCAGTAGTAGTAGTAGTAGTAGTAGCAGTATGTTGCAGTAGTAGTAGTAGTAGTAGTAGTATTAGTAGTATTTGCAGTAGTATTAGTAGTATTTGCAGTAGTATTAGTAGTATTTGCAGTAGTATTAGTAGTAGTATTAGTAGTATTAGTAGTATTAGTAGTAGTATTAGTAGTAGTAGCAGTAGTATTAGTAGTAGTTGCAGTAGTATTAGTAGTATTAGTAGTAGTATTAGTAGTATTAGTAGTATTTGCAGTAGTATTAGTAGTAGTTGTAGTAGTATTAGTAGTATTTGCAGTAGTATTAGTAGTATTAGTAGTATTAGTAGTAGTATTAGTAGTATTTGCAGTAGTATTAGTAGTAGTTGCAGTAGTAGTAGTAGTAGTATTAGTAGTATTTGCAGTAGTATTAGTAGTAGTATTAGTAGTATTTGCAGTAGTATTAGTAGTATTAGTAGTATTTGCAGTAGTATTAGTAGTAGTATTAGTAGTAGTAGTAGTATTTGCAGTAGTATTAGTAGTATTAGTAGTAGTATTAGTAGTATTTGCAGTAGTATTAGTAGTATTTGCAGTAGTATTAGTAGTATTTGCAGTAGTATTAGTAGTAGTTGCAGTAGTAGTAGTAGTATTAGTAGTAGTATTAGTAGTATTAGTAGTAGTTGTAGTTTTAAGGTGGAGACGCTGCGTCTGTGACTGAATCTGAATAACAAAAGAGGAACAAACTGCTTTACATCAGAGTATTCAGCCTGCAGAACGTTTAACTGGAGCAGAACGTCAGCAGAACGTCAGCAGATCGTCAATAGAACATCAATAGAACGTCAACAGAACGTCAATAGAACATCAATAGAACATCAATAGAACGTCAGCAGAACGTCAATAGAACATCAATAGAACATCAATAGAACGTCAACAGAACGTCAATAGAACATCAACAGAACGTCAATAGAACATCAATAGAACATCAATAGAACATCAATAGAACGTCAGCAGAACGTCAATAGAACATCAATAGAACATCAATAGAACGTCAACAGAACGTCAATAGAACATCAACAGAACGTCAATAGAACATCAATAGAACATCAATAGAACATCAATAGAACATCAATAGAACGTCAGCAGAACGTCAATAGAACATCAATAGAACATCAATAGAACGTCAACAGAACATCAATAGAACATCAATAGAACATCAACAGAACGTCAATAGAACATCAATAGAACGTCAACAGAACGTCAATAGAACATCAATAGAACGTCAACAGAACGTCAATAGAACATCAATAGAACATCAATAGAACGTCAGCAGAACGTCAATAGAACATCAATAGAACATCAATAGAACGTCAACAGAACGTCAATAGAACATCAACAGAACGTCAATAGAACATCAATAGAACATCAATAGAACATCAATAGAACGTCAGCAGAACGTCAATAGAACATCAATAGAACATCAATAGAACGTCAACAGAACGTCAATAGAACATCAACAGAACGTCAATAGAACATCAATAGAACGTCAGCAGAACGTCAGCAGAACGTCAATAGAACATCAATAGAACATCAATAGAACGTCAATAGAACGTTTTTTAAATTAAACTTTTTAGAGACATTTTGCAGAACTTGTACGATAATATAATTACTTTTATTTCATTTGTATTTATTAAATCAATTCTTATTCTCAGGTCAGACGGGTTTTTATCTTCAGTTATAAAATAAAGAGTTTGGTTCAAACCACAAACTGAAATCTCACTTTGAAACATTTAAAATGACAGAAGAAGGAGAAGAAGAAGAAGAAGAAGAAGAAGAAGAAGAAGAAGAAGAAGAAGAAGAAGAAGAAGAAGAAGAAGAAGAAGAAGAAGAAGAAGAAGAAGAAGAAGAAGAAGAAGAAGAAGAAGAAGAAGAAGAAGAAGAAGAAGAAGAAAGAAGAAGAAGAAGAAGAAGAAGAAGAAGAAGAAGAAGAAGAAGAAGAAGGAGAAGAAGAAGAAGAAGAAGAAGAAGGAGAAGAAGAAGGAGAAGGAGAAGAAGAAGAAGAAGAAGAAGAAGAAGAAGAAGAAGAAGAAGAAGAAGAAGAAGAAGAAGAACTTTGTGTTTTAGTATTGAATGGTTCACCTGCTCTGATGACGCTCCTCTGACAGCTTCCTGTTTCCTGTTTCCTGTTTCCTGTTCAGGGGGCTCTGGACTCGGCGCCGCAGCACCTTCAGCCCGATAAGGTCGGCTGGATCCGGAAGTTCTGCGGGAAAGGGATCTTCAGAGAGATCTGGAAGAACCGCTTCGTGGTTCTGAGGGGAAATCAGCTGTTCGTCTGTGAGAAGGAGGTGAGTCAGAGGGGGGCGGGGCCTACAGGTGACCGACACTCATTGATTATAGATTTAATATTTAACCGATCAGCAGAGACAGATTTCTGACTGCTGTCCGCTCGTTAGGATCTTTTAATCATCACCATGGTAACGAGGTGTAGGCGTTGTCTTGGAGACGGATGGCAGTGAGACACCACCTGTCTGTGGGCGTGGCCGTCCTCTGTGATGTCATCACTGCTCGTTAACCTCGTTAACTGTAACAGCTTTAAAGGGACAGTGCAGCTTTTTAATTCACCACAGATTTAACATTCAGACTGAGTCCTATTATTGACGACAGAAAACTGATCAATAATGATCAATTAATCAATTTAGACTTCCTGTTTGTCACAGTTCCACCTTTTTATAAACAATTAATACAAAGAATAATTAACAACACATTTATATGGTTAGATGCAATCCTTCCTCCCAAGTACATCAGAGTACTTGTGAGTACTCTGATGTACTCACAAGTACTCTGATGTACTCACAAGTACTCTGATGTAGTATTTATTATGTTCTGGTTCTGACTGGAAACAGAAAGTTTCTCGTCGACAGCGACGTTCTGCAAGAGTCGAGTTTCAGTCTGAGCTGCAGACAAACACAGAGCTCCGGTTTCACTGCAGCACCACACACAGGGCGGAACGTCCTCAGAGAACCTTTATCTCCTCCAGAACGTCTTGTTAGAACCTTTATCTGCTACAGAACGACCTGTTAGAACCTTTATCTGCTGCAGTAAACCTGTTAGAACCTTTATCTGCTGCAGAACGTCTTGTTAGAACCTTTATCTGCTGCAGAACATCCTGTTAGAACCTTTATCTGATCTGTATTTAAAATGATGTGTTTTATTGAAATATTTAAATTGTTCTTTGAATGTCTCTGAGGTTTAATAAAGAGAACCAGGACGTTGCCCTGAGGAACCCCACATGTTATTGAACACAGAGAACAGTAGGGTTGTAGTTCTGATTTTAATCGATCAGTTGTATTGATTTTGTTTTCAGGGTGTTTTTTATCTCAGAGCTTCACAGCAGCTTCAGGAAACAAAGAGTTCCTCGTTTTTAACGTTCATCGGTTCCTCTCTGACATCAGCTGTCCTGTCACATGATCAGCTGTCACATGACACATGGATGCTTCATGAATTCTGTTTCACGGCCATATAAGGACGTCTGTCCGTCTCTGTGTGTCGACGAGGTTCACACTTCTGCTTCTGTGGTTCATCAGAAACTGACAGCTCAACTTCCTGTCTCACCGGGAATAGACACCGAGAAACCCCCCCCCCCCCCCCCCCCCCACACACACACACACACACACACACACACACACACACACACACACACACACACACACACACACACACACACACACACACTCTGACCACATCTGCTTTAGATTTAACAACATAAAACGTCCTCTGAGAGTGGACAGTTTGCTGATTTCTGTCGTTTTCTTCTTCAAGTGTCAGCAGCTTTTCTTTATCGCCATAACTAATTTATTGATAATAATACATTAACTAATTGTCTCATCTGAAGATTTAGCTGCTAACGACACAATTTATAATCTTTAAGTTTTCTTTATCATAAAAAAAAAGAAAATAGTGAAAGATACCTGCTATGAGACCAGTGTGATGCCTTCAGGTGTCTTGTATTTCAGAGTTCAGTGTGATGCATTCAGGTGTCTGTATCTGAGAGACCAGTGTGATGCATTCAGGTGTCTGTATGTATGTATTTTCTAAATAGTCTCAACCTTTTTATGAAGAATAGATAAAAAGTGATCAGAGTTCTGTTGTTTGTCAAAATGCTTCAGATAGAAGAACTTTTTAACTGGAAGTCTTTGTTCTGAATCCTGGACCGGTGGACTCGGTGAAAACAGAGTTGTGAGTGTTATCGGTCCGTGTTCAGTCTGAATCGGTGCTCAGTGTGACGTTCAGGGTCAGATTTGAGCAGCGAGTTCTAGTTTCTCAACACCACACGGTCTGAAGAAACGGGAACGAAGAACCAGAAACAAGATAGAAGATAACGTCTCAGAAACGTCTGACAGAAAGCAGAAGATGGATCTTCATTCTGTTTCAGAATCAAACCACAGCCGAGTGTGTGTGTGTGTGTGTGTGTGTGTGTGTGTGTGTGTGTGTGTGTGTGTGTGTGTGTGTGTGTGTGTGTGTCTTCTCTAAATAAGGCCATTGACAGAAGGTGGGGGGGTGCTGGTTTCCGCGGCAACCAACAGAAAGCCTCCACAGGCAGACCCCCCCAGTAACCAATAGCAGCCAGCCAGCATGAATCTAATAAAGGTTAAGCCGGGGTATCGTTGGGGGGACGTGTGAGCTGGGGCATGATGGGAGGTGTAGTTCTCAGTCTGAAGCGAGGCCCTGTTGAACCTTTTACCCTTCATCATCATCATCATCATCAGACTCTATTTACAGGAACTCTTTGAGGAACTAAAAGTTCCCGTTCCATCGCATCACCTCCTGTCCACATTAATGTGAACGTGTGTGTGTGTGTGTGTGTGTGTGCGTGGTGGGCGTGGCCTCTCTCCCAGGAAGTCTCAGTTTAAAGCTGCTTAATAATGGATGCTGTTTCCATGGAGATCAATGAGCTGAAGGTTACCTGCAGAAACCACATTGGTGCTGCAGGTAGCCTGCTAACACCTGTGTGTGTGTGTGTGTGTGTGTGTGTGTGTGTGTGTGTGTGTGTGTGTGTGTGTGTGTGTGTGTGTGTGTGTGTGTGTGTGTTACACAGCTATCTGCAGCAGCAGAAGTTCAGTGTGTTTACCTGCAAACTGTCAGTCAAAAAACATAAACTACCTCTGTTCTCTACCTGTTCAGGTACTCTGTTCTCTACCTGTTCAGGTACTCTGTTCTCTACCTGTTCAGGTACTCTGTTCTCTACCTGTTCAGGTACTCTGTTCTCTACCTGATCAGGTACTCTATTCACTACCTGTTCAGGTACTCTGTTCTCTACCTGTTCAGGTACTCTGTTCTCTACCTGTTCAGGTACTCTATTCACTACCTGTTCAGGTACTCTGTTCTCTACCTGTTCAGGTACTCTGTTCTCTACCTGCTCAGGTACTCTATTCACTACCTGTTCAGGTACTACCTGTTCAGGTACTCTGTTCAGGTACTCTGTTCTCTACCTGTTCAGGTACTCTGTTCTCTACCTGTTCAGGTACTCTATTCACTACCTGTTCAGGTACTCTGTTCTCTACCTGTTCAGGTACTCTGTTCAGGTACTCTGTTCTCTACCTGTTCAGGTACTCTGTTCTCTACCTGTTCAGGTACTCTGTTCTCTACCTGTTCAGGTACTCTGTTCACTACCTGATCAGGTACTCTGTTCACTACCTGATCAGGTACTCTGTTCACTACCTGTTCAGGTACTCTGTTCTCTACCTGTTCAGGTACTCTGTTCTCTCCCTGTTCAGGTACTCTGTTCACTACCTGATCAGGTACTCTGTTCTCTCCCTGTTCAGGTACTCTGTTCTTCTTCTTTTACTGTATTTGACTACCTTTACATTTTATTTTAATTATTTAAAGAACAGCAGGTCAACACTATTCTTCTCTCAGAACCAGGTGTTCAGATGATGTCACTCTCATTGGGGTCTGGATGTGTTAGCCTAGCTTAGCATAACGCTGTGCTCCCTGTGTTCTCCAGGTGAAGGACTTGGGCCGGGCTGACGAGGTGTTGGATCTGTCGGACTACGAGCGCTGTGAGGAGATCAGGAAGAACAAGAGTCGAAGCAAAAAGAACCACAGCAAGTTCAGACTGCAGCGCTGCAGCTCACCGGGGAACACGGTACACCTGTCTGTCTGTTCACCTGTCTGTCTGTTCACCTGTCTGTCTGTTCACCTGTCTGTCAGTCAGTCTGTCTGTCTGTCAGTCAGTCTGTCTGTCGACCTGTCTTTCGGTCCACCTGGTTTGTTTTCATCCACTGCTGCTGTGTGAACATCAGTATAATATATAATATTTAGATGATATAATATGAACCGCTGGTTAAAGCACCACAGAAGAAGAAGAGGTGCTAAAAAAAGCTCCAGTCAAATCAAAAGTGTACAAATGTGAGGAAGGTTACACACACACACACACACACACACACACACACACACACACACACACACACACACACACACACACACACACACACACACACACACACACACACACACACACACGTCTCCAGCTCTTCATCATTTATTCACTCAGTCTTTTATCCTCACAGCTACTTTTACACCTCAGACACACTTCTATATTTAGATCAGTTTCTACTCAAAATGTGAATAAACACAGAATCAGTGACAGACTGTAAACAGGCTTCATACCACACACACACACACACACACACACACACACACACACACACACACACACACACACACACACACACACTCAGCAGATATCTGCAGGCCATCCACCAAATACCCAGAATGCCCTGGGGAGGGATCAGGTGTCCGGCAGACAGGTGGCAGCTTCACACACACACACACACACACACACACACACACACACACACACACACACACACACACACACACACACACACACACACACACACACACACACACACACACACACACACACACGGCCATCTGGTGATGTTTCTCCCCCTGAGGCTGCATAAAACAGTGTGTGTGTGTGTGTGTGTGTGTAAGTGTGACGTCAGCATTTTGTCTTCAATCATTGATCCTCGGTTTGTTTACTGTCGGCCATAAATCTGAATCAGATTTAAAAATATTCAAAGATGCTAAATTAACAGAGCATTTTTGTTGCCTCCACACGGCTCTCAACATGGCGACGCCCGAGCCTGCAGCTGGAAGCTAGCGATGCTAAAAGAACTGAAAGCTGACCGAGCTAACCCGACTCCACCAGATCTTTACACAGAGGATAGCTGTCTGATGATTTATTAATAATCGGAATAATCGGAAAAACAAGTTAACAACTAGCTTTAACATGATAAACTACTACTATACAAAACAATGACAAACTAAAAGACCTAAACTACTAAGAAATAACTTAAAACCAAGTTAAAACAGTGTAACAACTATTTTACAACAAAGAAGCTCTCTAATCAAAAGAAAGAATGTTTAAACAGAAGCCAACTACTAAGAAAGAAAGCTACTAACAGATCAACATCAAGTTAAAACAAGCTAACAACAGAGAGAAAACCTAAACGTTGACGTGCTAAAAGTAGCTTACCAGAAAGAATAAATATAACAAGTTGAAGTCAAGCTAGATCAAGATAACTAGCTAAAACATGCTAACAATAATTAAACAAGCTAATGAAGAGTCAACAACTTGTTAAAACAAGCTAAATATAAAACAATGGCTGAATGGCTACAAATCATTTTAATGGCTTAAAAACTGCTTAAAAATGCTACGAAGAACTAACAATCAAATAACACGTTAACACTAAGGTACAACAAGCTAACAAAGAGCTACAGCTAGCTGAGAACATGCTAAAACACACTAACGACAAAGAAAGAAGTTACTAACATGCTTAAAGAAGCTGGCTTACAAAAAGAAACAATCTAATAACAAGTTAACACCAGGTTACATCACGCTAACAACAAGCTGAGAACAAGCTAACAACAAGCTACAGCTAGCTGAGAACAAGCTACAGCTAGCTGAGAACAAGCTACAGCTAGCTGAGAACATGCTAAAACATACTAACGACAAAGAAAGAAGTTACTAACATGCTTAAAGAAGCTGGCTTACAAAAAGAAACAATCTAATAACAAGTTAACACCAGGTTACATCACGCTAACAACAAGCTAACAACAAGCTACAGCTAGCTGAGAACAAGCTACAGCTAGCTGAGAACATGCTAAAACATACTAACGACAAAGAAAAAAGCTTTTAAAATGCTAAAAGCAGTGGACTACAACAAACAATGCAATAAGAAGTTAAAACCAAGGTACAACAAGCTAGAACATGCTAACAACAAAGATTTAAGAAGATAATCAGTCTAAAACTCTATCTGACCGTATTAACAGTTTGATCCATTTCCTCCGGATCAATACATAACTGATTAAACACTAACCCTTCATGTGTGTTGTAGGTTCCTAACCTGGTCTTCCTGGCCGTCAGTCCAGAGGAGAAAGAGTCCTGGATCAACGTCCTGAACGCCGCCATCACACGGGCCAAAAACAGAATCCTGGATGAGGTACGGAGTCCAGGACTCCAAGTCGCTCACTAACTACATGTGTTAGGTTTTACTGGTGTTACTCTATGATTTTAGTGATATACAGCACCTTCCATGCAGGAAGTGTACATTTACAATAAAGTGAAGAAACAAGATAATAAATAAAACAGTCAAATTAAAACAGAACAATTAATAATTGTTTGTTAAAGTTCCTCTGCTCATTGATTAAACCCCTAATAACTCATCTATGTTCATCAAAAAATACACATTTAGAGGTTTTTCCATGAAAACAACCGATGGCTTATTGATGCAGTAAAATGGGTTCGATGTAACTCTACACCTTTTGGCTCATTAAGTATGTGCATCTCTTTGAATATGCAAATGAGCCTGGACTTTAAGTTTACCTGTTGCCAAACGTTTTAGCTCGTAGTCTACTCGCTTTGTCTTCAGGATTAATGGATGAAATGGCGTCGGGCTTTGATGTAAGTTTTGTGGAAAGACCATCTTATTTTTTGGGGTAAAATTTACAAAACAGTTTTCTTTGGAAATTTGGTTTGGACACAAAGTTTTTCTTTCCTCTAATAGACCTCGTTCTCGCCGTAGCGTTACGCTAATGATAATAAAGCCCACCGTGATTGGTTCTTTTGTACGTGACGTATGAAACTGACTGTTATTGGGTCACTGCAGGTTCTAAGGTGGAAACACTAAGTCATGTCATTGAAGAAACATCACATGAACATGTCAACTTAATATTTTTTTTAAAACAGGAGGAAATGGAGCATTTGTTGGGGACTATTTTCAGTGGCGTATTAATCCACATTTGGTGCTGTACAGTTCCTATAATCTGCGGTCATGTGGAGTCAGCTGTGAGCTACGACCTGAGTTTTTCAGTTGGTATTAGTTGACATGTTATCAAAGAGTCTATTTTAATGATCTGTGAGTTACAGCTCAACCTGCTGACCAACCACATAACTGACTTCCTGTTGTGTCTTCAGCTCTGTTTTAGAACGACAGCGACGAGTGAATTATATTTCAGACGTCCTCGGTGTAATTTTAGAGAACAGTGTTTCCTTTAGTCGTGTTTATTT
Source organism: Anoplopoma fimbria (assembly GCF_027596085.1). NCBI lineage: Eukaryota > Metazoa > Chordata > Actinopteri > Perciformes > Anoplopomatidae > Anoplopoma > Anoplopoma fimbria. The sequence goes on along the minus strand of NC_072468.1, from coordinate 27,841,567 downwards.
CAGTGTCCTCAGCGAAACAGAAACAGGAAGTGTGTCAGAGCTTCTCACACAGCAGCTGGTCTACGTTCAGTCGACAACGTTCGCCTTTTCCACCAGTCAATACTCTGATCAATACGCTGATCAATGCACTCTCTCACACACACAGACACATGTTCCAGGCGGAACGAAACCACATTCATGTCACGTTGTTGTTGAGGTTTTTTTAATCCAGAGTTTCCTGGAAAAGTCTTGAACTTAGATCTGAAATAACAGTTTGTTCGTACTGTTTGTATTTAAATTCATCTCCATGGAGATAAAACACACTGAATCAGTTCCATACATTTAGAAAAAGTCTAATAATTCTTACTACTACTACCTCAGCTCACACCCATCTTCAAACCCGACCTTCATTTTGATCTCAACTACACTCCATTAAGGTTCCGTGACTACTGTTCCGACGCTATGTTGTCATTCTATAGACATTACTGTGAACAATCAACATTTTCTTAATAATTATAGGTTGAAGCAAAATAAATAAATGATCTTCTGAGTGTTAAATATGTAAAAACTGTTCTTTGAGTTCAGAGGTTCCTCAGGGATCGATCCTGGGTCCCTTAAAGAGGCAGTTCACCTTATAATAAAACCTTCCTCCTCTTACCTGTAGAGATATTTATCACCGCTTGTGTTTGTTGTCTACAGGTGACAGTAGAAGACTCTCAGTTGTCTCATCTGACTCGAGATCGGGTGAAGATTCCTCACAACCGACGGCTGCCCACCAGAGGTCACCTGCTGACTGTGGTCAGTCTGAACCTCCATCATCACCTTCTTTCTCTCCTCTGAGAATTAATTCCAGATATTTATGAGTACAAACAACCAGTCAGGATGAAAACAAGAATATCAGATATTAAATTAAAAGTTTTGAATAACTCTCATATCATGTCATTAAAAACATCTTGAATCTTAATTTATCCACTAACTTCTGGAGCATTTGACTGAATCAAATGGTCTTCTTCAGCAGAAATGAAATGTAGATAATTCTGAAATGTTTAGGACTTCTAGTTGAGTTTGACCTCAACTCAAGATCCACTTACTAACTTGTTCTGGAGCTTTGGACCGTATCACACAGTCTTCCCGGTCCTTTAAAGACGACCCGGATGAGTTTCTCTAAACGATGGGAAGTATTTGAACATTTTGGCAAACTGAATCTACTCATGAAGACAGTGTGACAAAAGTAAAAAGCTCCAGAACAAGCAAATGAAGTAAGAGGTCCTTGAGTTGAGATAGTTTCTGATCGTATAAACTGAGTTGTTCTGATCTTCCTCCTCTCGGTCCGTCAGGCCTCCACCTCCTCCTCAGACGGGATGCTGACTCTGGATCTGATCCAGGAGGAAGACGCTCCGTCTCCTCGGGGAGCCGACGGCTGCGACAGGTTCATGGTCGACTCGGACAAAACGGCGTCGCACCTCAGCCCGGACTGCCCCAGGTCCAAAACTGATGGCGCTCTGTCCGCCAAAACCGGCGAAACTTCTGGGAAATCACAGAGCCTTCCCCGGGAGGTGGCGGTGGTGTGGGAGAAGTCGGGCCAAACCCCCCAGCCGGGGAAACGCCTGACGCCGGCGGAGAAAAACCGCTGCGCCTCCATGGACGAGATCCTGACGCACTCAGAGACTAAAGTCGCTAAGAACAAGACGCCGGCGGCGGCGGCGACCCGTTTACCGGCATCGGCGCTGAGCGGAACCGTGGCGTCCGTCAGCCAACTGCAGGAGCTGATCAGCCAGAAACTGGAGAAGACGGAGCGTCTGCTGACGGAGGCTCGGGGGGAGGCGGAGGGGGAGGCCAGGGAGCATGGGAGGATGAAGGGGAAGGAGTCGACTGAAGCTGAGAGACTCCTGAAGGAGGCCGCGTCAACGTGGAGTCAGGCCCAGGAGGTGCTGGAGGAGGTGAAGGAGCTGAGGGCGTTGTACCGACAACTGGACTCCTCCTCCTCCAACAGCACCAAACTAAACCCAGACCGGAAGAGCCTCATGTGAGCCGCTCAGTCCGGACCCCCTCTGGTCCGAACCGGTCCGGAACGGTCCGGTCAAGGAAAGACAAGAAGCTGAACTTCTGCTTTTAGGACTTCAGACAAAGCTGCTGAGAACTGGATCAACCACTTTTAAATTATTAGGAAACATTCAGGTTCGGATTTCCGGCGGTCGGATACGGATCAGAGCCGAGAGAACATCGTCCTCACAGAAAGTTTGTAGCATAAATTATACTCAAGTCACGTCCTTAAACACTTCACCCGGCTTTGGAAATTCCTTAAAGTCTCTTTTAGGTTGCACAAACACTTGAGGTACTTGAAAGTAAAATAATGTGCCAAGATGAAGACGAAGAGTTCAGAGACGAAGAGTTCAGAGACGAGAGTTCGACGGGACAAAATCCTCCCTTTGAACCTTTATATTTTGGTTTTTATGAATATTCGTGTAGCGTCATGTTGGAGACGTGTTGTTGCGTCTCTGTTTTAACTAGATGGAGTTTTATTTCGGCTGGACATGAAGATGAAACAGCTGCCGGTACGAATGCAGGTCAATATTGTTTGAAGGAGTGTTTTTGAATCCTGTGGAGGTCGAAGGTGACGAGCCGGAGGACTCACGTCAAAGACTGAGACTTTAAAACCTACTAAGATGAAGTCCTCTTCCATTTGGACTCCTTCAGCTGGTTCTGGTTATTGTTCAGGTCCACCTGAGGATCGGCTAAACAAGACACAGAACCTTTTCAGATACGAGTTCTTGGACCTTTAATGACCTCCAGACGGTGACAAACGGATACTATGCACGACTGAAGAACCAGCAACACGAGCCAGTTCACCTCAGACTCTTCTTCTTCCTCTTCTTCTTCCTCTTCTTCTTCTTCTTTTTGTTCCTGAATGTAAATGTTCTCCGAGACTCTAGAGGAAACGTTTGACTGGGAACTAGACTGATGTTTGAATCCAAACCCTCCTAATCCTGAAAACACCTGAAACATACTTGATCAGACCCCAAATCACCAGATACAGATCAGGACCAGCTGCACTCTAAACAAGCAGCTAAAAAAGCTAACGAAGCTAACGACTACAGATAAACTAAGTCTAAAACTAAAAAAGTTGATCTGAAACTTTGATTAAGTCACAATATTCAAATAGAATGAAAACAATCAAAAGGTTGAAAAACAACTCGCTAACATGTGAGCTGTGCAAGAACAAGGGAAAGTTATGCTAATGTTAGCTAGCTAGCTACTTAAAGCCAACTCATCATGTACAAATTGGTAGTTTGCGGTGAACCTAACGTTAACTAGCTGACATTGACAAGCTAATGTAGCAGCTAACAAAGCTAACAACTACAGAGAAACTAAATCTTTACGAAAAAAAGTCACAATCAAAAGGTAAAAAAAAAAGTTAGCTGTGCAACAACAAGGGACAGTTATGCTAATGTTAGCTAGCTAGCTTATTTCAGCCGACTCATCATGTACATCATGTAGTTGGGGACTGAAAGCTGTTTTCAATCATTCTCAACACCCTGAACCTCTGTAGCTGATGAACTTAACACGCTAACTAGCTTACTCTGACTAGCTAATGCTAACTTAGCAGCTAACAAAGCTAACAACCATAGAGAAACTAAATCTAATAAATGAGCAAGCTAACATTAACTAGCTGAAATTGGCTAGCTAATGCTAATGTGGCATCTTAGCTACAGGAAACAAGGGTGCTGCTACCTCGTTGGTATGCTATGCAGTAGTTAATAGCTAGCTAAGGTTTCACAAACGTCAGTGAACATTCCTTGAGCTAATGCGTATGTTTGTACGGCTACATCTACCTATAATTTTCACCATCTAATTATTTTTTTATCATTAAACACATCTGGACTTTATTTAGCTAGCTAGCTAACACCAGAGGTCAGCGGATATTAAAAGAAAACCGAGCGCGTGTAATGTGTAAATGTGTTTTAATACCGTTTGTTGAGTTTAATCACATCAATGTCTGCAAAATGGGAAAAACTGAAAAACCTTGACTTTTATGTTTAACATTTAATCCATATTTCAGCGTCCTAAAGTCCTGATTCTGTCAAGAAGAACAACGAAACTCGCCGTAGGAACTAAAAACTCGATGAAATTAACTAGAACAGTGATTAAAGGAAGGTTTTACTGCTCAGAGGCACGTCGGCAGGTCAAATGAGACGTCTTAATACAATCAGAAGTGAACTCACAAAGAAGCTGCTTTCTGCCCGACAACAGGTCCCAATCAAGAAATCATTTATTCGTTTGTATAATGATCTTATTTTACTTTCATTTCTTTCTCATGGATTTTCGAATACAACATGTACACAACTGTTACTGCTAATAATCATTTAAATACGTTCAAATATCACAGAGATGCTGTTCAGCTCAGTCAAAGGTCACTTTCACTCTTTGAGGTGTTTTGAGAATCAAACGGTTTATTTTCAATCTGCAGAAGTTTATTTTTGTAAAGAAACATTCAGACTTTTGTACTTTTACAACTTCCTGCTGTCTGTCTGGTTTCTGTTGTGTGATGGAAGCAATAAAATTAATTCTTCCTCTGGTTCCTCAGATTCAACGACGAACGTTTTAACTTTGTTATAAAAGAAATGAAGGAACAGAAGGTTCTAGTTAAAGTGAGTAAAGAAGCTTAAATGACTCCGGGTTCTTTATTCTTCCACTAAACGTGGAAGAACTCGTCTCCGGTTTGAGTTAAAGCTTTGACCTCCAGTTAAATAGAAATGTTTAAAAACAGCTTTGCAAAAGTTTAATGAGGACGAAGATCAGTTCAGTGATGAAGCTCTGAATGTAAACAGATTGTTGTTCAAGTCTTTTCATTTTGATGTTGTTAGTGAATTAGCTTTTTATTCTAACTGGGACTTAAATCATTCTGGCACAAATGGAAGTTGAAATAGTTTGTTGTAAACATGATTATTGTTCACAGACGGGTACGACTTTTAAAATTAAATCTCAAACATGTTAATATAGAAAACTATGCGAGTAAAATGAAAATGGACATTTGATTGTTGCACTTTAATTTGACTTTTTACTCATAAAACACAAACAAATGTGTGACATCATGAATCTACTGTGGAATCACATGACCAGCTTAATGATGTCCTCTGTGGGCTTCCATACAGAACTCAGAAACATGTTTTCACTGTTCCTTTAATCGTCTTCCCTTTCTGCTGATCTTCCCTGTTTGTTTCTGTGGCACCAGGAGGGCATGATGGGAGATGTAGTCTGGCAGTGATGTGAAGCTGATCGGCTCATGTGCTAAAAATAAAAACATGCAAACTGAACCTGGATCAGTTCCGTCTCATGAAACAGATAACGAGGAACCCAGCGGGCTTTAATTAGACCTCTGAGACTGTGTGTGTGTGTGTGTGTGTGTGTGTGTGTGTGTGTGTGTTGCTAGGTGACCGGCTGTCCTGATCAACACCTCACAACTTCACACATTCTGACAGAGAACACTCACCTCTGTGTTAAAGGATCATTCTGATGTTTCTCTATTCTCTGTGTTGGTCCGTCTCTCAACTCGGTCCGACCTCCTGTCTGCGTCTCGTTGGTTCCTAATGAAGACGTTTCCATCAAACAATCGGGAGCAAATAGTGGTTATTTCTCATTGCTTGACTTTGTGCTTCCTTGATTCCTTTCCTCGCCTCCTCATCTGAGTCACACCCACATGAGATGTGAGCGGAGGAGGCGAGGAGGAGAAACGAGGCGACAGGAGTCGAGTGTTTTAAAGCGACATCAAATAAATCTGAGGCGTGAGCCATTGTGAAGTTACACCCGGAAGACTCTTTAAAGCAGGGGTTCTTAACCTTTTTGACCTCGGGGCCCAACTTTTCAAGTACAAAGTGGCCCGGGGCCCATTCAAATATTAACAGTGTATTGGTTTAACTAATTGATCTCACTCTTGGTTTTATTTGTATTCAATAACTAAATCAAATCCACTTACAGTTTAACAAGCAAAAACCCTGTCAAATAAATGACATGATGCAATGTGATCATTACAAAGACATTTATTTATATATAATGAACAATAACAACAGTCACAACTACCTCTTTATGTTCAGCTCTTAATGAGACACTTGGGCCTCTCAGACACGATCAGATCCAGAATCCAAACTTCCAGAAGCTGGGATTCCAGATGTGAGGCAAAGCAACATCATTGTCAGTGGGATCCACAGAAAATGGGTCCAAAATCCACATGTGTCCGTTTCTGGGATCCTCAGGAAAGTATTCAGGCCCTGGTCTTCACCTGAGGAGAGTTTTCCAAAATGTCAGACAAAAGTGGAAACATGTCCATCCTCTTTTCCTGGGCCCTCTTAGTCCACAAAGCAAGTTTCCTCCTGAAAGCTTGAACTTTGTCTGCAACAACAAATATGTTGCTGTTTCTTCCTTGCAGTGAGATGTTCAGCTGGTTCAGCAGTGAAAACATGTCACAGAGGTAGTAGGCAAGTTTAGCTGTGAATTCTGTGTTGGCATAGTAATGTGCCAGAGGAGATTTGTTCTCAGTGAGAAAAGAGAAGACCTCATTCCTCAGTTCAAACAAACGCTTGAGGACCAGTCCTCTTGAGAGCCATCTCACCTCACTGTGATAGAGCAGCTGGACATGATCTGCTTCTATGTCCTCACAAAGCTTGGCAAAACATCTGGAGTCCACAGCTCTACTTTTAATGAAGTTGATGGTTTTCACACTTACGTCCATCACCTCATGCAACTCTGGTGACACATTGCTGCAAGGCTTTCACGGTGGAGAAAACAGTGGGTCCATTTAGCTTCTGGTGCACGATCAAGTATCTGCTTGACGCCGTTATGCCTGCCAGTCAGTGACGCTGCACCATCACTGCACCATCACTGCACCATCACTGTTCTGCCCGTCCAGGCCATTCTCAGTGAAGGAGTCATCCATGCAGCGGAAACATTCCGGAGCCGTAGCTCGTGTTGGTAGCTCTCCACAAAACAGTCTGTCTTCGTGCAAACTACTGTCCCAGCGATAGCGAACAAAAACCAGCAGCAGAGCAGCATTCGTGACATCAGTGGACTCGTCTGGTTGCAAAGAGAAAAATGGTTTTGATTCTTTCCAGAAGCTGAAGCTGTATGTCTGAGGCCATGTCCCCGATACGGTGACTCAGTGTCGTTTGAGAGTGGGATGGTCAGCAGCTTCTTTGCAGCTTCTTCTCCAATCATCTCACGGCACATTTCCACAGCGGCAGGCAGAACCAACTCCTTCTCCTGGTGAACGGTTTCTTACTTTGTGCCACACGTCTGGCTACGAGGTAGCTGGCTTTCAAAGCACATTTGGAGTTGCCAGTCAGTGACACGAGAGACCTTTTCTGCATCTGTAGTCCATTTTCCTTTCTCTTGAAAAATTCCACCGGCTTTCCCACGAGCGTTGGATGTTTGGTCTCCAGATGGCGCTGTAGTTCTGAAGGCTTCAGTGCTTCGTTGGAAAGCGTTAGCGTTACTCTGCCTCATTACCTCCGTTCACAAAGCCGTACTTAATGAAGTCAGGATTGTACTTGCGCAAAAAAATTGACTTTTGCAGGGGTTTGGCACCATTTTCTTAATTTTTTCGTTTAAAATACTTCTCCATAACCTTCGCGGCTGACTTTAGCTCGTTAAACAACTGACTGACACATTACCGCCACCAAGTGGTGGGAAGCGATATTGCATCTAATGGATAACAGTAATATCTCTGGTGTCTTCAATTGATAACCTTTGCGGTCCCGCGGCCCACAGGTGCAACACTGAAAGTTTTTTGCGGCCCCATGGTTAAGAATCACTGCTTTAAAGCTTCATGTGTCAGAGCTGCATTCTCTCTGCTGTCCAGCAGGGGGCGACTCCTCTGGTTGTATAGAAGTCTATGAGAAAATGACTCTACTTCTCTCTTGATTTATTCCCTCAGTAAACATTGTAAACATGAGTTTATGGTCTCAATCTCTAGTTTCAAGTCTTCTTCAATACAGCATGATGTTCATTTAGTAAATGATGCTCCATTTAGAGTCAAACAGACCATAAAGCAGGGGATGCTTTAGGGCGGGGCTACACACTGATTGACAGGTCCACACCAGAGACGTATACGGCGTCTCTACGTCACTCCTCCTCACTCCATATATGGTCACTTCCTGTTTAGCGGTTGCAAAAAAACCAAGATGGCGAACCGGAGGCTTCAAAACGTCCACAAACCAACGAGAGACGTCACCATGACAACATCCTCCTCTTCTATATATGACATATATTAAATATGACTGATATGAATATTATAAACACATAAACACAGTCTGGTCTTTCTTCATGACATCATGACCTCAAACAACCTGAACCATCCCTTTGATGCAAACGAGATGTAAAACGCTCAACTTGTTTCTATGGCGACAGAGCAGCCAGGTGTGCACAGGTGTGAGGGGGCGGAGCCTAAACGGCTGCTGCAGTGAATCTGCGTTTCTCTAAATTTGTTTGTAGGGTGACATCTGCTTATTTAAACAAATCAGAGATACTCTCTCACACACACACACACACACACACACACACACACACACACAATATGAGACAGACACTATTGATTGATGATCATAAACTCGATGAGGCGTCTGAATCCTGCTGACACACAAAAAACCTCCTTTAATCACTTCCTGTCTGCTCACCTGTCAGCTGAGTCAGCAGGTACAGTACAGAGCACGTGGTCACCACGGCAACCACACGCACACAAACACGCACACACAGTCTGATGTAATCTCATCGACCGACTTATTGACCGACCTGCTTCTCTGAGTGTGTGTGTGTGTGTGTGTGTGTGTGTGTGTGTGTGAGTGTGTGTGTGAGTGTGAGTGTGTGTGTGTGTGTGTATGTGTGTGAGTGTGTGTGTGAGTGTGAGTGTGTGTGTGTGTGTGTGTGTGTGTGAGTGTGTCATTAAACACAGCAGAATAAATAACTGAGTAGAAAAAAAAAAGACTTAAAAATAACTTAAATATTGACATGAAAAAATTATTAATAATCTGATCAAAGAGACAAATAAATAAAATATATTTAAAAATCAGAAAAATATAAATTCAATGTCAGATAAAAAATAAAATGAAGTAGAAAAACTTGAAATATTTTAAAACTATAAATTAAAATTTCTATCTATACAAACACATATCTATATCATAATATATTTATACATATATATATATACATATATATACACCTCTTCATGAAGTACTACCCTGAGCCTTCCTCGTAGCACTTACTGTATCCGTATCAGTTCGCTGCACTTATTGAATTTGTATTTGTTTACTGCACTTATCCTATTCGTAGTAGTTTGTAGCACTTATTATATTCGTAGTAGTTTGTTGCAATTATTGTTTTCATAGTAATTTGCCTCTGCACTATACTTTTGCTCTGGTTTCTGCTCTTAGATGCTTGTTTAAGAAAGGAGATGCACTTATGACTTCTGGTGACTAGTAGTTCTCTTGAATACCTATGTTGAATACACTTCCTGTAAGTCGCTTTGGATAAAAGCGTCTGCTAAATGACTGTAATGTAATGTAATGTAATGTAATGTAATGTAATGTAATATATATGAATATATATATATAGATGTATACATACACACGTACACTTAACAGCTTTCTACTTCCATATAAGGAGAACAGGAAGCTTCACAGAGCATCACAAACAGAACACATGGTCACATGACCTCTGACCAGCTGAGCGTGACATCATCAGGGGTCAGAGGTCGCTGCAGCTTGTCATCACATTTTATACAACAGCCAAACTATTTAAAACATTTAAATATTACAATATTAATAAATCAAATGTTTATATTTAATATGAATAAATAAATAAAAATAAAACATATTTCATGACAAAGATGAATGAAAAATATTGTCGAAGAAAGAAAATGACCTCTAGTGTTGAGTTGATCTGCGGCGCCACCGTGTGGTGAAAACATGAAATACAACAGAAGAACAACATTAAAAATTAAATTGGGTTCAAATCTTATTTTAGGAGTTTGTTCTTTGTTTTCCATGAAATTAACATTTAAATAAACTTATTTACTATTTAGACGTGATTCAGCATCTGATCAGGATCCTCCTGGACGCCTCCCTTTAGAGGTTTTCCAGGCACGTCCAACTGGTAAGAGGCCCCGGGGTAGACCCAGAACACGCTGGAGAGATTATATATCTCGTCTGGCCTGGGAACGCCTCGGGGTTCCCCAGGAGGAGCTGGAAAGTGTTGCTGGGGAGAAGGACGTCTGGAGGACCCTCCTTAGCTTGCTGCCCCGCGACCCGGCCCCGGATAAGAGGAGGAAGATGGATGGATGGATGGATAATTAGTATAATTATTATTGTTATAATATTATTAATATAATAATATATAAGGTTATTTATTCAGTATCTGTAAATATAGATATTCATTGATAAAGCCTGACTCCACCTTGATGTCACATGTTTTCAGTCCACAGATTAACGATGTGAAGCTTCAGAAACCTTTAGAGGAGAGAACTCTTTTCCTCAGTGTGTAAACTGTTTATGTATCTGATGTTCAGGTTTTAAATGTATAAAATATATGATTCATAAATGATTCTACCTTCAGGTATATTTATTCATATAAATGTTTAAATAAATATGACATAAAGGAACTAAAATATGCCCAATCTTATGTCCTCATTATAATAATGACATAGTTCAATAAACAAGAAGATCTCCAAACAGTCTGAAACTCCAGGTAGCCTACAAATGTAACCAACAGGAAGCAAACATTTCATGACTTCCTGTGTTCTCATTGAACACTGACCGACTTCACCTCAGGTTTCTTTAACCCCCTGCTGTCTGCTCTCGTCCACTTTAGAGGCTCAGTTCATCTCAAACCTTTACTTTGATAGGGTCTCCTTTACTTTGATAGGCTCTCCTTTACTTTGATAGGCTCTCCTTTACTTTGATAGGGTCTCCTTTACTTTGATAGGCTCTCCTTTACTTTGATAGGCTCTCCTTTACTTTGATAGGGTCTCCTTTACTCTGATAGGCTCTCCTTTACTTTGATAGGCTCTCCTTTACTTTGATAGGCTCTCCTTTACTTTGATAGGGTCTCCTTTACTTTGATAGGCTCTCCTTTACTTTGATAGGCTCTCCTTTACTTTGATAGGCTCTCCTTTACTTTGCTCTCCTTTACTTTGATAGGCTCTCCTTTACTTTGATAGGCTCTCCTTTACTCTGATAGGCTCTCCTTTACTTTGATAGGGTCTCCTTTACTCTGAGAGGAGGAAGATGGATGGATGGACTATTTAAGATTTTCAGTAAACCAACAGAATCAAGTAAAACGGAGGAAACTTCTTTACGTGTTGTAATACGCCCGGATGTCTCGCTGGAGATCAATAAAGTTTTATTTAAATGGTCACTGTAAAATAATAAAGGATTAGTTTGGTTTGACTCATTTCAATCAGAGGCAGATTGATCTGTAAACACTAATAAAGTTTTTTATTATTGAAAGACGAAACATTGAGATTTCATTTGTTTTTATTGAAAAACACTCGATACAACGACACAAGAAGAAGAAGAAGACGGAATAAAAAAATAAAATGAACAGATTCAAGATTCACACAGGACGCCGAAAACCTACAGAGACCACTTCACTTCTATTTACACAGACCAGGGTCTGGACCCACAGAGACCAGGGTCTGGACCCACAGAGACCAGGGTCAGGACCCACAGAGACCAGGGTCAGGACCCACAGAGACCAGGGTCTGGACCCACAGAGACCAGGGTCAGGACCCACAGAGACCAGGGTCAGGACCCACAGAGACCAGGGTCAGGACCCACAGAGACCAGGGTCAGGACCCACAGAGACCAGGGTCAGGACCCACAGAGACCAGGGTCAGGACCCACAGAGACCAGGGTCAGGAGGACCCAAACAGACCAGGAGGAGTTGAGATGTGCAGACTGACAGTTGGGGACATTTAAACATTTTTTAAAAATCATCCCAGAGTGCATCAGATAGCTGGGGCTCATGGGTAATGTAGTCGTTACAGTCACAGACCAGACTACAGCAGAAAAAGATTAGAAGAGAACCTCCAGACCAGCTCAGGATCAGACTCTGAAGTTCTGGTTCTGGGGACCAAACGGGTCTGATCAAACTGTGTGATTATTGAATATCAACTGATTATGAATGTTTGTTTGTTTTTAAAGAGACCAAAACAGGAAGTAGAACCGGGAGAACATTAGAACTTCTGATCAGATGAATAATCAATCAGACTAAAAGATCAACCAGCTGAAACACCCAGAGGTGACAGCAGTAAAGGTACAACAGCACCTCATTAAATTACTATTAGTCATATTTTTAGTACTTCTGATGCAGTAACATGTGAGCACTTTGAGTATTTGTACACTATTGGTACTTCAAAACTTCACATTCTGTCAAATTCTATGAAGTTTCAAGAAACTACGACTTTAAATGAAACATAAAATGGAAATACTGAAGTACAAGTAACGCCAACAGTACTTCAGTAAAAGTACTGATTACTGTCCACCGTGAATGTCTGTCAATCAGAGCGCTTGTTAATAAAGTTTTCAGACAGATGTCCAGTTTCTTGAAGGAGTCTGGAACAGTCTGATAATCACAGCATTGATCTGTGATCTGATCACATGTTACCGGGGTAACGGTGACATCACCAGTCACATGACGGCCATGCTTGAAGAGTGTGTTTGGTGAGAACTGATCCTGAACCTGCTCTCTGTTTCCTGTCTGTCTGCGGGGGTCAGAGGTCACTGGAGGAGGAGGCGGGGTCATAGTGGGATGGAGATCATCTATTCATCATCATCATCGTCTCCGTCGTCTTCGGCTTCTCTCTTCCTCTTCTCCCCCTGAACATCTGCACCGTCCACATCTGAGAGGAAATGATTTTCAAATTAAAGCGACTCTCCCTTTTTAAAAATCAGAATTTCAGAATAAAGTCTTAAGTTTAAAAGGATCCTTAAATAACAAAGTTATAAAAGAGAATAAAACATAAACGACCAGTATTTAAAGTTCTGAAAAAAGACCCTGTTTCAGGTCCATTTAGTAGCTTTTGATCATGGTCTTCCTCAGCAGATGAAGTTATCAATGAAATGAAAATATTCAAATGTGTTATAAACATCGTAGAGATCCTCCACGTTGGCTGAAAGGCTCCAGGATCAGCTCCATCTCCTCAGGAAGGTCATGTAAAACAACTGAAAGCTCCAGAACAGCACCACGCTTTGTTCTCCACTTCATTATGTTTTTATAGAACCTTTCAAATACAAAGTGCTGTAGATTAAATATAAAGTACCAAATACATAAAATATAAAAACAAATATATTTCAAAATGATTCCACCTTCTTAAAGACCTGCATTTAACACATTCAAGAGTCAGACTTTTCAAAACAAAACGACTCGATATCACTTATTTAAAAGACAAACCTCCATCTTCCTCCTCCTCCTCGTCCTCCTCCTCTTCTTCTACATAGTCTCCATCATCTTCCTCATCCTGAGAGGAAGAGCAAACGCATCAGAACAGTGAAGAGCGCCGCCCGGTGGCCACAGAGAGGAACAGCGGAACTGAACACAACGTTGACTCACCTGGATTCCCTCCTTCATCAGGTACGACAGGCCGACCTCATCCTCCTCTCCCTCAGAGCTGTCAGCATCATCATCATCCTCCTCCTCTTCGTCATCATCATCGTCGTCGTCGACGTCTCCATGGGGACCGGCTTCATCTTCATCATCATCTGGAACGAAATGTCACTTTTCTTTAACAAATGTTGGTCTGAGTGTTGAATGAGTATTGTCTGAAGGTAAATTATAACGTTATCATGATGTGTTCAATGTAATCTGTAGAATGTAGTGTTGGTGATAATAAATCCAGTAGTTTGAAGGAGATGTTTTCACATTAATATAAAACAGATATTAGAGATGAATTATGATGTTTAACTTCCTTTGTGTATTTTTTTTATAGGTTTAGCTAGGAATGCTGTACGAGACCAGCCTGAGAGCAGATATACCAGACACAGGGTCAAAGGTCAAGATGTATTGTTGTGTTAGGAGTAAATAGTTTGACCCAGTTGGATCCATTCTGCACGTTTCAGTCGTGTGCGTCTCTTTTTACTTTCCCCTGGAAACAGTTTGTCTGTGTAACTTGTAGCGGACCATCATAGAAACAGAATTTTTGGTTTCTCAGTAAAGTTCCTCACAAGATGTTACTACAAGCCTGTGATTGTTAGAACGTTGGTAGAACGTTGGTAAACGTCGGCGTCTCACCGTTGTCGGCCTCTGAGTCGGGCACCTCGTTGTCCTCCTGGTCGTACCCGTCCAGGAACGTGAGATGAGGCAGCAGCTCGAAGACGCCGTCTCTGTAGTCGTCCAGCGTGGACACCTCACAGCTGTACAGGTCCAGACTCTTCAGGTTCTTCAGGTTCTGCTGCAGAACAGAGAAGAGAAAAGTTCACACCACAAACCTGAACGGAAGTGCTGTGCATTGTGATGCGTTCAGGCTCCACTCACTCACCAGCGTCTCGATGCTGCTCATCTCTTTGATCTTGTTCCCGCTCAGGTTCAGGTACGTCAGGTTGGGACATTTCTCCGCCAGCGAGTCCAGACCTCCTGAGATGATGTTATCACTCAACTCCAGCTGAAGCACAACACAACTTTATTAATCCACAAGGGCAATTTGATTTTGGGCATAAATAGAAACAGACAAAAAAACAGACACATCACAGACGGACAATTTACAAGCAGAGGAGCTACGGCCGGGGGTGCAATTGCTATTCCTAAAAGTCATAATAAAGAAACGAGTAAATGAATACGTAGTCTACGTAGCAGCACAACACACCGTCAATACTGTGATGGAACTATTTGAGAAATACATGAAAGAGAAACCAAAGAAAAAGACAAACGGGGACAAGAAACAAAGGCAACAATAAGTGCACAGTGTTGCATTGTGGGAACAGGAAGTGCAGACTCACCTTTCGTAGTTTGGGCAGAGAGGGCAGTTTGGAGAGCGACGAGAGGCCGACGTTCACCATGCTGAGGATCTCCAGCCCCGTGTACTCGTCTGTCAGACCTTCAACCTCTCCGTCACCGGAGCGACAGTTATCCACCACCAGCTCCACCACCTGAACACAACAACAGGTCACGTGACCACGCCTTCATCTTCATCACGATGAACCAGCAGCTTTGTCTTTTATTGTTTGTTGAATCATAATGAACACTTCAGCTGTTTGTCCTGCACATCATCTAAAGTCTTTACCCAGTTTGACTTTTAGTGATGTTCCTTCAGGTCCACGTAGAACTACAACAACCTGTAGAACTACAACAACCTGTAGAACTACAACAACCTGTAGAACTACAACAACCTGTAGACTTTATACATCCTGAATGTTATTGTAAAAGACAAGAGACTCTTCATCCAGACCAGATCAAAACCAGATCACTGTAGAGTGACACACACACACACACACACACACACACTCTCACACACACACACACACACACACACACACACACACACACACTAACACACACACACACACTAACACTCTAACACAAACACACCAACACACACACACACACTAACACACTCTAACACAAACACACACACACACACACTCTAACACTAATACTCTAACACACACACTAACACACACACTAACACTCTAACACACACACACACACACAGACACACTAACACTCTGACACACACTAACACTCTAACACACACACACACACACACACACACACACACTAACACTCTGACACAAACACACACACACACTAAACACACACACACACACACACACACACACTCTAACACACACTAACACTCTAACACAAACACACACTAACACTCTAACACTCTAACACACTCTTCATAAACCTAAGATGTCTCTCATCAGGTGGGGGCATCGAGCACCTGATGAAGGCCCGAACCGACCAGCAGGACCCGAAGAACCGAGACGGGTTCAGGTCCCGCCATCGTTAGCCTGTTAGCTCCTGTTAGCCTGTTAGCTCTCGTTAGCCTCTGTTAGCTCCTGTGTTAGCTTGTTAGCCTGTTAGCTCTCGTTGGCCTGTTAGCTCCCGTTAGCCTGTTAGCTCCCGTTAGCCTGTTAGCTCTCGGTAGCCTGTTAGCTCCCGTTAGCCTGTTAGCTCTCGGTAGCCTGTTAGCTCCTGTGCTAGCCTGTTAGCTCTCGGTAGCCTGTTAGCTCCTGTGCTAGCCCGTTAGCTCTCGTTAGCCCGTTAGCTCTCGTTAGCTTGTTAGCTCTCGTTAGCCTGTTAGCGCCTGTGCTAGCCTGTTAGCTCTCGTTAGCCTGTTAGCTCTCGTTAGCTCCTGTGTTAGCTCTCGTTAGCTTGTTAGCCTGTTAGCTCTCGTTAGCTTGTTAGCCTGTTAGCTTGTTAGCCTGTTAGCTCCCGTTAGCCTGTTAGCCCCTGTGCTATCCCGTTAGCCCCTGTGCTAGCCCCTGCTATCCCGTTAGCCTGTGTTAGCCCCCGTTAGCTCCTGTGTTAGCCTGTTAGCTCCTGTGTTAGCCCCTGTGTTAGCCTGTTAGCCCCTGTGTTAGCCTGTTAGCTCCTGTGTTAGCCCCTGTGTTAGCCCCCGTTAGCTCCTGTGTTAGCCTGTTAGCTCCTGTGTTAGCCCCTGTGTTAGCTCCTGTGTTAGCTCCCGTTAGCTCCTGTGTTAGCCTGTTAGCTCCTGTGTTAGCCCCTGTGTTAGCCCCCGTTAGCCCCTGTGTTAGCCTGTTAGCTCCTGTGTTAGCTCCTGTGTTAGCCTGTTAGCTCCCGTTAGCCCCTGTTAGCTCCTGTGTTAGCCTGTTAGCTCCTGTGTTAGCCTGTTAGCTCCTGTGTTAGCCTGTTAGCCCCTGTGTTAGCTCCTGTGTTAGCCTGTTAGCCCCTGTGTTAGCCTGTTAGCCCCTGTTAGCTCCTGTTAGCTCCTGTGTTAGCCTGTTAGCTCCTGTGTTAGCCTGTTAGCTCCTGTTAGCCCCTGTTAGCTCCTGTTAGCTCCCGTTACCTCCGCCGGGCCCCGGCCGCGCAGCTCCAGCATCACCCTCCTCTTCATCATCATCTCACTGACTCTACGCCTCCATGTTCGCTCCGACCGCCAACGCGAGGCCACGCCCCGCTCCCCACGCTGCGCTCCCATTGGTCCGCCCGCCGAGCCCCTCCCCCGCGGCTCATTATGCAAGACTCTTGTCCACGATTGGTTAGGACCGCCGAGGCGTTCCTAGAGTGTAGCCAATGAGAAGCCGAGCATGAAACATTTAAAGCGTAGACACGCCCCTCTTTGTCCCCTGATGCGTTGATAAGCAGCAGCGTGTTATCTCTGAGGACACTGAGATGTGTTTATGTTCTGGTCCTTTGACTAAGTTACTTAAACATTTGAAATAAGTATTATTAAAGTTATAATTCCTTTATGATCTTACCTTTCAAAAACACAGTTACAAAGTTGGCTAAAACAAGGAATAAACAAGTAAATAAAACATAAAGGATAAAACAATCCAAATACCTTTTATAAACACATGTTGTGAAATAAACAACAACAACAACAACAACAACAACAACAACAGTGCGACGGTGTGTTCAGGTGTCATCGTAACTCTCTGTTTCCCAGTTTGTTGTGAAAGAACCTGACTGGTCAATCACCAATGACAGGAAGTGATTTTCTTAAGACTAAAAAAGGAATTGACTGATGAAGGAATGAAAATAATAATTATGTGAAAAAATATTCCAACTCAAGATCTACTCGATGGCTTTGCGCAGAGTTTTCAACCGCGTCTCATGGTCGTATCATCAGTAGATGAAGATCTCTTGTCTTTCTTTACCAGCTTTTTAGTTTGTCTTGTACAACAGAGTGGTGATTGGTAGCAGTAGCAGTGTAGTGATAGTGCTGCAGGTAATAAGCTAGTAGTTGTAGTATAATTAATAGTGATAGCAGTACCAGCAGTAGTGCAGAATGTAACAACTTCTACTAAAGAGTGTCTCCAGTCAGACAGGTGAGGACACACCTGGACCTGCTCACTGCTGCCCCTAGTGGAGGTCAGTGTCTCAGTTTGTGTGTAATTCTGTAAAGCAGTTCACATTTCATAAATCGCATTTATTAAATATAATGTTGAGCCTAAAGTTATGATTGTTTATGTTTAATGACGATGACTGAAATCCTCGTTGGGTCACGTGAAAACAGCGAGGCCTCAGATTATTAAAATAATAAAGTTATCGTAAAGTTAAGAGATCGAGTCATCAAAAGAATATATAAAATAATGAAATAATTCCCCTGAGAAAATGTAACAAAGTTCTGACTGAGCTACTGATTAGAAACAAGAAGGAAAATAAAGACGCAGGTGATTTTTTATAAGAAAATGTTTATTTTGAGGAAACAGCAGATGTTACAGTTATAGACCTTTTCAGTATAAAAGCTTTTATTATAAAATATGCTTTAAAAAAAAAAAAAAAAAAAGTACAGGGTAACAGGATGTGATGTCATCAAGAGCAGGAAATGAATCTTTGGTAAATAATTATAAAAAATAAATAACCAATAAAGAAACAGAAACAGAAGGATGACATCACTCTGTGGAAAATGGAACAGCTGATTCTGGCAGGTAAGGTTTATTAAATTTTTTATGTTTTCCAGTTGTTAAAGGGTCAGTTCACCCAAACTAGATGAACTTATTTCAAATCATGCAACAGGTGAGACCAAGACTTCATCGTTCTGCTATCGGGGGGAACATCCTCTTTGTATTTCTTTAAACCAATCAGAATCGTCTCTGGTGGCACTAAGCACAGGATTCAGCGACGGATCCGTTTACGATAGTTAATGTCAGACTGATACTCAGAGTCTACATCTGGTGAGTCAGACCAGAAAACATCAGGTTCTATAAATAGTTAAAGACACCATGGTGATAACAGACACACTGATGTAAAATGTGTCCTAAAGGAAGAATAGGTTGGGACCCAGGATCGACCCCTGAGGGACGCCACAACTCAGAGAGAACAATCAGACATTAATGTGTCCGGGAGATTTAGGTTTGAACTGGACCAGTGCAGATTCTGAACTGGTCCCACAGATATTGACCAAAACAAGTTAAACCTCTCTACATATTTACCAGTTTTGACAAATAGAGGGGGCAGGAAGTGGGGGAGAGGGGAGGCTGTCGCTGCAGGTGTGACCCCATAGCAGGGTGGTCTCTAGTTCTTCTTTTATTTCATTTCTGTTTCTTCTTCTCTTCTTTTTTTGAAGTATATTGAGTCATTTTAATGTCTTTCATACTGACGGATGACAGGAAGTAAAGAGAGGTCATCCTCAAACCCGGCGAGTTTTAAAACGCTACAACAAAATACAATACTGGCTTCAGTGGGGAAGGTTTACGGCTTAATAGGTGGATGAGTGAGGAGAAGATTAAACAAACTGTTTTTATTTATCAATGTTTCTATATAGATCTAGATTCTGAGATCCTTTGGATCTGGATTTCACATAGAAAAATAAATGTTGCAGTTGGGGGGAGAAGAGTGTCGGATTGAGGGACCTCAGGAATGTGTTTCGTCTCTTTGCAGATGATGTGGTTCTGTTGGCTACTTCATAACGTGACCTTCAGCAGCACCGGGGTTCAGCGTCAGCAGTAATTTAGATGTTGAACTGGACCGTTGTGGTGAAGAGGGAGCTGAACCAGAAGATAAAGCTCTTGATCTACTAGTCCATCTACGTTCAGCCCCTCAGCTGTGATCATGAGCTTTATATAGAGACATAAAGAGAAAGATCGAGGATACAAGCGTCTGAAATGATCTTCCTTCGTAGGAGTCTGGACTCAGAGGAGATACACTGATCCTTCATGTTAAAGGGACCAGCTAACGATTAGAGATAACGCAGTATAGGACCTTTTAGAAAGAATACATCATCATCAGATGGATCATGTGATGACAACAATTATTGTCACCTCAAGAACAACTTTTCAGAAATCCTGAAATAAAGAAAATAAATAATAATGAGCTTTAAAAAGGAGAAAACGGTGAACTGACCCTTTAATGTGCTTCACTGGACGCTGGTAACCATGGAAACTAATTTGACTGACAGGACAGATGTGATGCTTTGGTTGGCTGATTGTCTGAAGCCTTTCTGAACCGACCAATGAGCTGCGGCGTGTGGGCGGAGCTTGTGAGCCCCAGACAGGTAGGTGGTGTTGGGTTCAGGTGACGTCTTCTGAACGGCTCTGTCTCTCGGCTGATTGGCTGTCCCGTGAGCTAACCCCCCCCCACCTGCACACACACACACACACACCTGTGTCAGAGCGTGTGTTCCCGCGGCGGCAGCGCGTGCAGCACCTGGTCCAGCAGCTGCAGCGCTCGGTGCAGGTGGACCTCCAGCCAGCAGGGCGTGTCCTTGATGCTCTGACGCGGGTAATCGCACCCCCAACCTTTAACGAAGCTCAGACGCACGATGCACAACCGCCGCAGGTCGTCCACGCCGAGACCCGCCGCCGAACACACACCTGAGGGAGACAGGAAGGGACACCATCACACATCTGGACTCTACAGAAGAGCGATGTATTCACTGGAAAAAAAACATTTTCTCTGTTTTTCTGAATTTATGAGCTTCATCGAGAAACTCACATTTCTGTTTGGTTTAATCCGTTTTTTTTTAGGTTTAATCCGTTTTTTTTGGTTTAATCCGTTTTATTTTGGTTTAATACGTTTTATTTTGGTTTAATCCGTTTTATTTTGGTTTAATCCGTGGACTCTTTTTGTAAGCAATTCAGTTAAATTTCTGTGAATAAACATTTATTAGAGTGTGAATATCTATTATCTATTTGCAATGTCTCTTCTTTTCAAACATCGTCTTCTTTTCAAAAGTCCAGCATCATGTTCTGTATATCATTATTATATTATCTTTAATATCCAATCCACATGTGTTGACGTTTATCCTTTCAGCAGCAAAACAGGAACCGTTTATGGTACGGTGAGGCAGCAATCTAACAGAACCATTAATCACATTTATAGAACCACAAAAACACAAAGTTGTATTTAACATTTTTGTTGGTAATAATATCATAAAAATATGAAAACAGACATTCAAATCTTCGTCAGAAAACCTCAATCAAAGATTTAAATGAAAACAATATCTTTTTTAAATCAAACGTACAGACAGAGAGAGAGTGAGACAAACAGGTGACACTCACTGACTGCAGGAGCGATCCCCCCCACACTGTTCGGCCCGGGAATCGCACCGACAACTGCCGCTGCCTGAGCCGCTGCCGCCTGCTGCTGCATCTGCCTGTGACACTGCCTCAGGTCAAACACCTGGAGAGACCGACAGGTGAGAGAGAGACAGGGGAGAGACAGACAGGTGAGAGAGAGACAGGGGAGAGACAGACAGGTGAGAGAGAGAAAGAAGGGTGAGGGAGCAGATGAAGCATAACACCCTTCAGTTGTTTTACAGGTTTTTATTTTTGTTTTTTTCATCAACACTTCTCAAAGTGTGTGGCTCTTCCCCAGGAGGAAACAGGTGAGGTAACGATACTGTGTGAGGTGAGATAACAGGTGTATCCAGGTAACGAGAAGAAGCTAGTTATTGTAGTTTGTCAGCAGGTGGAGCTGTAGCAGCATCAACACGCCTCCTCCTCCTCTTCTTCATCAATCAGTGAAACATATCAGATGTCATCATCTCTGACATCAACAAAGATTTTTTTTAACATGAGCTGATCACAGATCAGTCAGACTCTGTTAATGGAGACACTTTGACTACATGGAAACCCGAAGGATACAAAATGGGTCCTCACTGTCTGACTTCAGAGCTTTAAGAGCTTCTGTATTCAAGAGGCTGCTGTGTTCATTACAGACCAGGATTCAAACTCTGGTTCTTTAAAGAGAAGCCAAAGCTTCCTGTGTTAAAGCTGCATTCTCTCTGCTGTCCACCAGGGGGCGACTCCTCTGGTTGTATAGAAGTCTATGAGAAAATGACTCTACTTCTCTCTTGATTTATTCCCTCAGTAAACATTGTAAACATGAGTTTATGGTCTCAATCTCTAGTTTCAAGTCTTCTTCAATACAGCATGATGTTCATTTAGTAAATGATGCTCCATTTAGAGTCAAACACACCATAAAGCAGGGGATGCTTTCATGCAACACTTGTTACAGAAAATGATCTGATGATGGTTTTCACAACAATCTTAAAGTTAACTTTCTCAAGTAACATTTTTAGAGAAAATCGTATTTGCCATAATAAAATACAAAGGAAATAAAACTTGCTAGTCAGCTATTACTAACGGGTTTGTAGAATTATTCTGCCTCCGCCTAGGCTCCGCCCATGAATGTAAGTCATCATATTTACTTCCAGAAAAAGGGATCATTAGACTGATGTTGTAATATGTTTCTGTGAGGATTTGTTGCTGAACAGCAGACAGTCGTCTGCATATCGACACACTCACCTTGATGTAAGCTCCGGGGTAGATCTTATGGACTCCGTCTCCAGGTGCTCGGCCCGCCTCACGGTCCAGGTACAAACTCTGGACAAATACTGGGTGGTCGCTAAGGCAACGCATCCAGATGTCCCCCTCCCCACGACACTCCAGCTGAACCCCCCGACCGATGTGGAGCCTGCAGGGAAACAAGACGCAGAAGAAGAGTGTGAGTTTGAGACTACCGACATTACACCTCCTCCTCATACTGGTGGGACTGGTTGGACTGGTCACCTGGCTCGGTGGCTGGAGGCGGTGCGGTGGACGTTACTCAGCTGACCCAAACAGAAACGGTCTCCTCCTGAAGGATCCACATAACCGTCCACGGTGACCAGAGGACAGCTGGACTGGACCTTAAACATCTCACCAACCTGAACGTCCAACTCAAAGTACGAGATGGAGCACCAGAACTCTGGACCTGAGAGACAAAGTGAGACGGGGGGACAAAGTGAGACAGGTGGGACAAAGTGAGACGGGGGGACAAAGTGAGACAGGGGGGATACAGTGAGACAGGGGGGATACAGTGAGACAGGGGGGACAGGGGGGATAAAGTGAGACGGGGGGGATAAAGTGAGACAGTCAAACAGAGCCAGAGAAACCGGGGTGAAAAGAGAGTGAAGACATTTTTGGAAGGTTTTGGAAAGTAAGGACATTTATTTAAAAGTGAGCACATTCTTGGACTGAGCTGGTACCTGGGTGGTTGGACACAGGTTGTGGGTACGGAGCCGTACTGTGGTGCTGAGACCCTGCAGGAACAAACAGACTCAGTATCTTTACCACTGAACAGTACAACAGTAAAGTACTACTACTGCAGTACTTCAGTTTGATGTTAGTCATGATGTCATACAGAAGTGAGTGTTGGGGGCGTGGTGATGATGATGTAACTGAGGCTGCTGGTGGCTCCGCCCACTCTGACCTGCAGGGTTGTAGGGGGCGGGGCTATTACCTGGCCAGGTAGCTGCAGAGACACAAAGACAAAGTTCAGTATCTGTCTCATAGCAGTACTGTTACTGTGGTACTACTACTTCTGCTCCTAATATTAATACTACTTTTGCTTCTACTACTACTACCACTAAGTACAGCTAATACGACTACTGCTATTACTTTTACTACTGGAACTATTCCCACAACTATTAGTACTACTGCAACTCTTGACGCTGACCCAAGTACACAGTGTTACCAGCTGTACTACAGTTTACCTCTGTAGTACCTCAGAGCAGTACAGGTGTGTGTGCAGGTACAGTACCAGTTTTTGGGAGGCTGCTATAGTCCGGCTGGTGTGCAGAGGTGGGGGTGTGAGGGTGAGGAGGTTGGGGGGTGTGAGGGTGAGGAGGTTGGGGGGTGTGAGGGGGTTTGGGTGAGGTGGGGAGGCGTGGCCCCGTGGTTATGAGGGGGGCGATCTGAAGGAGGCCGGGGCCCTCGCTGCAGACACCTCCCCCCGACTCCCCGACCCCCGCTGTTCCTCCCGCAGCCAACAGCTGACAGAGCTGCAGCCGTCATGGAGCTGCTGCCTGCAAGACAGAACGCAGGACGTCAAAACCCACAATGTTTATCTGAATAACGAGGTGAAGCCCCGCCCCTTTTTGGTGTCCATCATGGGCTCTTATTTTGAAAAACATGTATGGTAGGTAAAAATAGTATGTTTTGTATGTGCCATGAATTAAACATTTAAATTAATTAAAAAATGTTTTTGTTTTTTAAATATAATTACATTTTTTAACGTTATTTATAGATGTATACTCATGTTTACAATGTTTACTGAGGGAATAAATCAAGAGAGAAGTAGAGTCATTTTCTCATAGACTTCTATACAACCAGAGGAGTCGCCCCCTGGTGGACAGGAGAGAGAATGCAGCTTTAACACAGGAAGCATTGGATTCACTTTACAGACTTTTCAACAGGAAGGGGCGGGACTAATCCTCTGCATGAATTAAAAAAGATGGGATGGTCAGTCTGACCTGGAGGAGAGAGGGGCATGCTGGGATACATGCTGAGAGGGCGGGGCTGGCTGTAGGGGTCGGAGTGGGGGGGCAGGTCCACCTGCAGACAGTCCTGCATGAACTCCTCCTTTATCAGAGACGGAGGACCTGAAGGAAGACGACACGGTGACCAATGAGCAGCAGAGGCATCCTGTCCTCATGAATATTAATGAGCAGGGCGTGTACCTGCGGCGGCGGGCGACGCCACCCTGTCGTAGTGATACGGGTTCACACACACGCTGTCGTACTTCAGGTCGAACGCAAACTGACAGAACTTCACGTGTTTCAGCTCGTTCTTATGGAGGTCAGGCCAACGCCACAGACGGGCGTAGATCACGTGAGGGAAACCCTTCCTACCCGCCACCTGCAGACAGACAGGTAGAGACAGACAGGTCAGAGACAGACAGGTCAGAGACAGACAGGTAGAGACAGACAGGTCAGAGACAGACAGGTCAGAGACAGATATACAGCCATGTTAGAGACAGACAGGTAGAGACAGACAGGTCAGAGACA